>NC_039358.1:21245012-21545012 GCF_003573695.1 Papaver somniferum
CAGATCAAGTTAGGTAGAAATGAACGATAAGCAAGGTACATGGATTATTATAAACCCAAAAATTGATCAAGTTGTAGATGGTGGATTTTCGACAAAGGATAAATTTGTAAACTCATAATTATACGAAGCTCTGATTTATCAATCAGACGTGAGTATCGAGACACGTGTCTCTCATCGAATTCTCAACGGAGAGTACTTTCTCTCAGAGTACATGTAGATATGTAGTCTCACGACTGGACAACGACATATCTCATGAATACTGAATACTTTCAGTGATTATTTCTATATAGAATCACGAGATGGACAGCTCCTAGACAACTTGCTCTGCTAGTATAGAGCGATGACGTCTTCAGGAACAAACAACAAGTTTACCCTGACTATATAAAGAATATGACTTACCGGCAAGCTCGTATCAGGATAATTAATGCTCCTAGACAGCTTGCTCTGCTAGTATAGAGCCACAAAGTTAATTATTCCTAATTGCAATCGCTCTTATTCCATGGTCGAATCCACGACTGGTCCCATGGAATAACAATAACAATTGTTCTGATTCTATGATCGAATCCATGACTTGATCTCATAGAATAACAATAGCTATATTATCTCATTACTCCGATTTCATGATATAATCCACAACTGGTCTCATAAATGGTAATAGATAAACCTTAATTACTCCAATTATATGGTAGAATCTACGATCCCATGGAATGGTAATGCTCACTTTATTATTCTGAATTCGTAGTCGAATCCTCGACTGATCCTATGAATTAATAATAAACATCTTATTACTCAGTTTTGTGAATTATTCTCCACTGAATTCCATAATTAGTAATAAATAATCAACAACCGGGCGTCTGAGCTACCTCTAAGTAAGCCCCGATTCAAATGGTGAAGGTGTATTCAACGATGATACACTAACAGTCACCGCACGAACGAGTATTTCAAAATACAACGAAACGATGAACCTATGCAAAATAGAGAACAAAATAATAAATAATTAAAAATATTGACCAAGGTGCTGGGAGAACGGACACACGACCGACCGACCGTGTCGTGGTCAATCCCACGCCAGTTTTATATTTTTAATGCATTTTATTATTTTCCATGATTTGATGAAAATCCTCTCGTTTTATCAAATCTCCTTCGTCTCGAGGAAACTCCTCGGTTTCATGGTACTTCCATAAATCCATAAAAAATAATATAAAATTAAGGAAAGGAGTGTGGGGCATGACCATTGGCCAACCGGCCATGCATTGGTCCCAACCGGCCCCACATCCACGGTTCCTTATTATTTATTATTATTATTTCTCTAATTTCATGAAAAAACTCCTTGATTTCATGGTATTTTTGCACAAATCATCAAATAATAATAAAATAATATAAATTATGAAAACTTGTGGGACCGGGCCTTGGACGGCCGGCCTTGTCCTAGCCGGTCCCACACGCCCCTTTGTTTTATTATTTTATTATTAGTTTTCCTTGAATTCATCAAATTCCTTGATTTCATGGTATTTCTCTCAAATTAGGAAAAATTCCCTCAAATCATCAAAAATACCTAAAAAATATTAAAAAATTATGAAAACTCGTGGGACCGGGCCAAGCCGGCCGGCCATGCCTCCCGGTCCCACACGCCCTTGTTTTTTTATTTTTATTTTTTTTCCCTGAACTCATCAAATTCCTTGTTCATGGAACTCCCTAAATTCATCAAATTTCTCAAAATTCAAATCATAAAATCATCAAAATATTAAAATTAGGAAACTCGTGGGACCGGGCCCTAGGCCGGCCATCCTTCCACGGTCCCACACGCCCTTTTTTTATTATTTTAATTTTTTGCTTCCTGAACTCATGAAAACTCCTTCTTCATGGAAACTCCCTAAATTCATCAAATTTCTCAAAATTCATGAATTTTTCATAAAAATCAAATATTATAAAATTAGGGAAACTCGTGGGACCGGGCCCTAGAGCCGGCCATGCCTTCCACGGTCCCACACGCCCTTTTTTATTATTTTAATATTTTTGCTTCCTTGAACTCATGAAAACTCCTTCAATTCATGGAAACTCCCAAAATTCATCAAATTTCTCAAAATTCATGAATTTTTCATAAAATCATCAAAATATTATAAAATTAAGGAAAAGGCACCACGGGACCGTGGTCACGACCGGACGACCATGCCTTGACCACGGCGGTCCCACGCCTCCTCATTCCTTATTTTATAATTATTTTTCATCATCTCATGGTGTTTTCCTCAGTTTCGTCGAAACCCTAATTTTGGCATATTTTCTCGAATGGATGCTCAATTGCACGCCAGAAAATATCAAAATTCTCAGGACTGAGACGGACGCCTTGGGGACACGAGCACGCTATCTTGACCGACCAAGATTGGCTCTTTGGCTCACGGAAGCCGGTCCCATCAATTTTCACAGTTTTGACCTAATTTGCACAATTGCTCGTATTAGGTCCAAAACTCTTCCAAACACTTTGGATTTTCATGAAGTGATCGTCAGGCGGTCACGACAACCCAGGGCCGGTTTCATGACTCCATGGTCGGTCCCTCGCCTCGTCATAATTAATTAGGTTTTCTCACCTAAGACGAGCATTTTGAATAAATGATTAACCAGCATTTAATCATTCTTCACCAAAAATCGTCAACTCTTCAGGAGTTCTTCGTATTTGCTCACGTGAGCATATGGACACTACATGGTTGATCCACGGTCCCATGTAGTCGCTCCCTCCTTCGTCCCATGGTTAAATTCTGACGAACCATGAATTGATCATCAATTGATCAAATTAGGGTTTCTGAATCCAAGGATCATCATTCCAGATTCCAACCTTAATAATTTTACGACGACCTCATGGTCATTAATTTTATTAATTATGCTCGGTTCAACGACCAGTATTCTAATTAATATTTTGGTACGCTGCCAATAATCCATCAGATGAGCAACACATGCTCAGACGATCAAATATTCAACAATTCATCACATGAGCAACACTTGCTCAGATGATAATATTTGCTCAAACCAAGGAATATTGGTTCAACAATCAATATTCAACGATCCATCGAATGAGCAATACTTGCTCACTTCATCGTAAGAACTATACCTCTGTCTCATGACATGTTCAATTCATGAGTTTCAGAACATCATGTTCAACTCACAACTACATGGACTCATCGTCCCATCAAACCACGAAGTCATCAATTGACTAACAAACCACGAGACGTCAATCGTGTCACTTGGGGGGATATCACTTAGGGTTTTGGTCTGGCGGTCTACGGCACGTGTGTTCAAACACACGATGGAATGTGAGCAAGTCGTGCAATCAGTTGAAGGAATTCACGAGGTAGTGGGTGGAAAATCGACCAAGTCTCCACACGTTGAGCAACTGGTTTCAAACACGATCTCCACTTCCCCACTCCTTGATTCCATCAACTGTCACACTTCATGGAATCATGGTGTCTACAATTCCAGCAATATAAATAAGTCTCTGAATCATGATTGAATCATCATCAGTATCATCAATCTCACGTCACATGACAACACGAGATCATCAACTCATCAATTGAGCAACTACTCTCAATTGAGCAATTTCAATCACTCAGAGCTTATCGTATTCAGAATTCACACACCCACAATCTTTGATTACCATGATTCCACACATTTCTCAGCTTCCCTCCTACAGATCAACCCATCCTCTCTTGTGACCGAATTTACTCTGGAACGGTCATTGTCTTGATTTAGGCCGGAGTACTACAGATTGATCTCTCGAATCTAAAGCACCCCCTTTGCAGCGGTGCATCTGTGTGAGGTTTAACATTTCGCTCGGTTCGAGGAGTCTCCTCCGTACGGTTCTCCTCAATTCCTTAAAAACCAGCAAATCGTTTTTCCCCATCTACAGATTGGCGACCACAGTGGGAGATCATTCTCTCGGTTGCAATCTAACAATCTCACAAGATGGTTGGTCTTAGGACTAATTCAACTAATTCAGATCAGAATATTTCAAACGGCAACATTCCTCATGTTACACCTGGCGGCATGGAAGGCAGAGGGATCCCGACTTTGGCAGAGTTGGCTCAAATCCTAGAGGTCCATACCAGGAACATGGACCTGATGAAGGAGACGATAAACCACATCCTCGACTTTCTCATCAAATTAACATCCGAGTTAGGCGGTACCTCCGCTCCAGAAGTCTCAACACCGGGGACTGAAGCGTCATCTGACCCTCAAATCAACAGCTTCACCACATACGAGAAGCCGGTGGAACAAGAGGTCACACATTTGATCGAAAATCTATGTGAACTCCTGCACTTCTCCAGGGATCAGCGCACAGACACATTTTCAGCACTCAACCAGATATCATCCAGCGTGCAAATAACGCCACCAACACCATCAGTTGAAGAAGTCTCCCTAGTGCCTGGCATTCGATCGACAACATCTCTTTTGGAGAAGAAGATCGCATGACGGATGAAGGACACAACCGAGCATTGTATGTCACTGGTTTCATCAAAGGCACCGAATTTAGAAGAGCTCTTGTTGACACCGGTGCTTCTACCAACATTGTCCATGAAGACTCTCAGGATGGCCAGGTTCCCACAAGGTAAAATCGTTCGCTATCCCATCCTAATGACAGGATTTGAAGGAAGTCAAAGCCATACATATGGATATGCATACATAGATTTGAGGGTGGGGCCGATTCGATCGAAAGCGAAGTTTCATGTGATCGAGCAAGAACCTGACTACCATATAATACTGGGACGCCCATGGCTCCATGATAACAAGGTGGTTCCTTCAACATACCATCAATGCATGAAGGCCCTGCTCGACAACAAGATCGTTCGCATTCCGGCTTCATCATCTCCTTATGCTCCCGTCTATGATACTGAGTTCCTTGAATCTCAAAAAGGCATCCCGGAACCTCCAAGCAGGATTCACAGTACTCCACTTCCAAGCTGGAAGACTATCGAGAAGGCTGATAACGATCCGTCATCCTCAGCTGCTAAATGATCAAGTCACCTACTACACCGACTAAACGCCATAATGATCAAGTCTCAACTCCAGGGACAAACTTCACGACCGATCGAGACGTAGAAGGGAGAGTCATTTATCGCCGACGGAAAGATTAGCAATTAATCGGGGAGAACGATGAAAAGTCTCCCCACCATGAAGAATCGTGTCAGAGTGAGCAATCACTTGAAGAAGTCCAAGATGCCCCAACAACTACAGGACGGCACTGACTCTACCACTGACGATCTTGAAACAATCAACATTGGGCTGAAGACGATCCAAGGCCAATCCTGATCAGTTCAGCGCTATCACCAGAGGAGCGGACCGAGCTGGTAAAATTATTAAAGAATATCAAGATGTCTTCGCCTGGACGTACGAAGAAATTGTCGGGTCTGGATGACAAACTCGTCACCCATCACCTGCACATCGTCCCTGGTTCCAAAGCTGTCAAACAACCGCCCAGACAATTTAGACACGAAGTCGAGGAGCAAATCAAGGTCGAAATCCAGAAACTGTTGGCAGCAGGGTTCATCAAACCTATTCTTCATCCAACGTGGCTAGCAAATGTGGTACCTGTTAAGAAGAAAAATGGTCAAATCAGATGTTGTGTCGACTTCAGGAACTTGAATAAATGTTGTCCAAAGGATGATTTTCCTCTACCCAACATTGACATGCTCGTCGATGCAACCAGTGGTCACGGTATGTTCTCATTCATGGACGGCTATAGTGGGTACAACCAGATCAAGATGTATGAACATGACGCCAACAAGACTGCGTTCCGTACTCCCATTGGGAATTTTCACTACACTGATGCCCTTTGGATTAAAGAATGCTGGTGCCACCTATCAACGAGCCATGACTGCCATATTCCACGACATGATGCACAAGCAAGTAGAAGACTATGTTGGATGTGGTGGTAAAATCGAAGACTCGAGCATCTCATCTCGAAGTTCTAAGGCAGGTGTTGAAAGGTGCAGAGAATACAAATTAAAAATGAATCCTTTAAAGTGCGCATTCGGAGTTTCTTCCGGAAAATTCTTAGGATTCCTGGTCACGGCTGAAGGGATCAAAGTCGACCCGACAAGGCAAAAGCTATTACCACCATGCCTCCTCCACGTACCGTGAAGGAACTACAGAGCTTTATGGGCAAGGTAAATTATATTCGACGCTTCATTCCTGGATTAGCTCAACTCATTGCTTCGTTCACGCCTCTGCTGAAGAAAGGAGCAAGCTTCACCTGGACAGCTGTTCAACAAGAAGCTTTCCATAAAATACAACAGATATTATTGTCACCGGCCGTCATGAGGTCTCCAGTGCAGGGACGAGCTCTGATTCTTTACACAGCCTCCAGTGACGTCGCCATCGGCGCACTCCTCGCTCAGGAAGATGACGAAGGCGTCGAACGACCGATTTACTACTTCAGCCGCACAATGAGAGATGCTCAACTCCGATACCCAAAGGCCGAAAGGGCATGCCTGGCATTGGTACATGCAATCCAGAAGTTCAGACATTACTTACTATCTAACAGGGTCGTACTCATCTCCAAAACTGATCCCATTAAGTTCTTGCTATCAAAGCCAGCCTTGATAGGAAGACCAACGAAGTGGCTACTCCAGATGTCAGAATTTGACATAGCTTGCACGCCACCTAAAGCCATCAAATGTCAAGCGGTCGCAGATTTGCTCGCTGCTTTTCCAGGGGAAGACACAACAACACTACATGAAGAAGTACCCGACGAATTCCCAGACATCTTAATCATCAAGGAAGAGACATGGCTTCTATATTTTGATGGATATTCCACCCCTAGTAGTGACACCGGAGGAGCGGGCATAGTGTTGGTGTCTCCATCTGGTGAAGTTTTCTCACATTCATTCAAGTTGGATTTCCACTGCACCAACAACTCAGCGAAATATGAAGCCTTCCTATTAGGATTATCCTTGGCCAAGCAAGCAGGAGCAACACACCTCGAGATAAGGGGAGATTCAAAATTATTGGTCAACCAGATGAATGGAACGTATTCTCTCAAATAAATCACACTTGCTCCATTCAGAACCGAAGCTCAGCGACTGTTGACCTATTTTGCTGACGCAACGATCGTCCATACTGGACGGACTAACAATAGGCATGCTGATTGCCTAGCAACTCTCGCCTCCAAGCTGCAATTCGAAGGAGCACAGAAAACGATCACTGTACAGACGTACGGTATCATCAACTTGGCTCACTCAGATCGAAGACATTCCAGCGAACGATTGGCGAGCACCCATCATTCATGAATTGAGCAGCTCTATTTCAGAAGGCCAAGTCAGCCTCAAGGAATTGAAAAACTACTTCTTGCTTCATGGAGGGCTATACTATCGAAACCCTGATGGATCTCTATCACGATGTCTTGGGAGCGACGAAGCGGAAGAACAGCTCAAGCATACATGAGGAAGTCTGTGGGCAAACGTTAGTGGTAACACTTTACAGAAAGCTTCAAAGAATGGGGTACTACTGGCCATCCATGGAGACTCATCGAGAGCTTTACAAGGATCTTGTCCTGATTGCCAAACACCTCCTCATCACTTGGAGGTTTTGACGATCCACCACACTGGGGACTGGAGGGAGCCTTACATCAAATACCTCGGGACAACGAACTACCACTGGAAAAAAGAAGCAAGCAGTCAAACTCATTCAGAAAGCTAAGAGATTTGTCATCTCGATGGGATCTTATACCGCAAAAGCTTTGGTGGAAATTTACTAAGGTGCTTAGCCGAACATGAAATCCCTACAATCCTGAAGGAAGTACATGATGGAGAACATCAAGGAAAGAAAACTATTTCTTCAAATTCATGAGAAATATTATTGGCCAACCATGGAAGATGATGCAGCCGCACACGTTCAGAGGTGTCACCAATGCCAAACTCATGGTAATCTCATCCACACTCCTTGTCTCCCATTGAATTCTGTGAATGCCTGGCCTTTCTACAGCTGGGGACTAGATATCATTGGGAAGATCAATCCAGCATCTTCAAAACAACATGAATACATCATCACTGCGACAGAGTACTTCACCAAGTGGGTCGAAGCTATTCCTCTTCGAAGCACCACTGGAGTTACGATTGCCGCCTTCATCAAAGAGCACATAATATGCAGATTCGGAGTTCCTAAGCATATCATCACAGATAACGGAACTCCTTTTGCCAATCAAGATGTTGAGAAGCTGCTCAATAAATATGGGATCAAACAAATCTTCTCCACGCCTTACTATCCACAAGGAAATGGTCAAGCAGAAAGTACCAACAAGACTTTGGTCAGGATTATCAGTCGGACGATTCATGACAATCCTCGATCATGGCATGAAATTACCCATGGCTCTATGGGCTTACAGAACTGCACCAAGGAGCTCGATCGGTACTTCGCCATATTCCCTTGTCTATGGAGCCGATGCCATACTTCCAGCAGAAATCAAAGTTCCCTCAGCCAGGATTGCAGCATCCAGTGGTGTACAATGGGATGAGGCCGAAATCTCCAGATCAAGAATCGCTGAGCTAGATATGCTGGAATCAAGGAGAACCAAGGTGGAAAAATATGTGGAAGCTTACAAACAGAGGATCTCCAGAGCCTACAACAAAATGGTAAGACCTCGAACATTTCAAGTAGGAGATTTGGTATTAAAGACGGCAAAGCACATTCAACAAGACATGTCCGCTCCTAAGTTCTCTCCTAAATGGGAAGGGCCATATGTTGTTATCAAAGCAGTGTCTAGCGGATACTACAAAATTTTAGCAATCAATGGAGGAAAGGAAGGAAACATCATCAATGGCAAATGGCTCAAAGCTTATTATGCCTGATCCATGAAACAAACTACCTCTTCATCATTTCAAGCATTTTCAAAAATGTAATTTCATTCCTCCAAAGAGCATGCGAATGCTCCTTTGTTCATTAAACATTTCAAAATGAGCAAAATTCGTTCATACCATGATCAACTGTTTCACCTAACTAGAAACTCAGATTTACTCAAAAAAAAACAACCAAATGCTCACTCAGAGCAAACCATCCAGCAACGGATAATCCCTGTAAGAAGCCTCGTCAAGCTTCTTCTGAAAAATCTTGGTCTTTGCCTTCAAGTCTTCGACGCTTTCTCAACCCTTGCTGACTCCAGAGCCAGTATCCTCTCCTCATCCAGTAAAGCTGCATTCATGGAAATTGCATCAGCAGCCTCTGCGCCTTATGAACCTTGATTATCTCAAGACGACGACGGAGCCAGCTTACATTGAATCGCAATATCTCACAATTCGAGATCATTTCATCCCATTGGTGCAGCTCATGGTTTTTGACGTCTCGCAAGTGCATCTGATTCATTTCCTCGATGATCGGCAATAACCCCGCTACCGTGGTTAAAAGGGTTGGAAGAAAACCTTTCCACACTTCTGTGGTGGCAATGTGACCATACTTCTTCCAGATCTTGGTGTACAGAGATACATGACATTTGGGAACCACGAATCCGCCGACCATTTCATTGTCTGGGAAGGTATTAATCAATGGGGCTTCGAATAAAAGTCCAGCGGTTGGGTATTCACGAGCATGGACACCGTCTCCGGTCTCCACGGATCCTACAGAATCTTCACATGCCTGGTTCTGCTTTCCTCAACCTCAACCACGGTCACGGACTTTCCACTCTTTCTTCGTCTAGCATCGACGACGACACGGACATCCGCCTACGATGAAATGAAAGAGTGTTAATCCCGGGACTCAGTACAATCTCAAGAGTCATAGGTTTACTTACAGACGATCCAGCTTCAGCACGAGCCGATCCATACCGGGCAGGAGCTCTAACAGTCCGCTTAGGCCTTGCATTATGAGGAGTAGCATTCTTCTTACAGTCCTACGACAAATCATTTCTTGTGATCAACAATCGAACGAGACAAGAAAGGAGAAGAGAGAAGAAGTGTACAACTTACTGAGATAGACGTTGCATTTCACGCTTCGACTGAAGATCATCTTGAGAAGAAATGCTATTGCTCGACATGACGGCAAGGAGTAGGATCAAAACTTCTCTGCACGATGAAACTGACTCAGGAATGGAAGAAATATTTGCGTGGATCATAGATTTGGAGTCTTGAAGATATTATATATCAGGCGATAGTCATGTAGTCAACTCAGTTACGAGTTTCACTGAAACCCTAGGCTTCAAAGATCGATACCGAAGACACGGAGGAAAATAACACACTGGGGACTGAACATCACGGGTCAAAGGATAGGCCACGCGCCTTGTACACGTCATGAATTCTCGCCGTGTGTTATGTTACTTCTCATGAAAATCGACAAGTCATGATGAATTTGGATATATGGACATTGGTCCATGTCATGGATTAGAAGAAATCGACGTTAACAAAATGTTCATCATTCAGAAGAAAAGTCTAATTAAGTAAAGTCGTAAATTTAAACAGTCAAAAGAAAGATATCCACTATGAAGACTAAAAAGGGAATGCTCTACCATCTACAAGAAGATGGAAGTAAAACTACTCGTCGGACTCATCCGAATTGTCAGCTTCATCGTCACTGTCCTTCTCGGAATCATCTTCTTCAGAGTCACTGTCAGGATCATTGGTGAAGTCCGGTGGACGGAAGATAACATCATCATCTGAATCCGAATTATCTTGCTGCGCAGCTTCAGCTTCAATTTTCTTCATCGTCCTCGATGCTCTCTTTCATATCGATCAGGCTTAATGTAACGCTCGGATGGTTCCCATGTGATCTCCTTCAGAAGCATCAGCATCAGAATCAGAAGGCACCCCATCCAAGAATTGACGCTTCTCCTCAACCCTCTGTCTCTTACGGGGTGCGATCTTTTTCACGTTGACGGGCATCCTCCTTTTTGTCTTCAGCTCTTTTCTTTTCGAGTTCAGCAAAAGAGACTCTTCGCTACCCAAAGGAACATTAGGCTTCGCCCCTTCTGGGTAACCCTAGCCTTCGATTTTCTACAGGAGCGTCGGAATCCTCATCAGAAGAGCCAGAGGAAGAAGAGGAATACCAGTAATCGTAATTGCTGTTACTGTTGGTCGACATTTTCTGGAACCGGAAGATCAAAGATTACTACTATGTAAACAAACCAACATCAGCAAAAATGGTAACTCTTAACTCTTACCTTTTATACTTCCACTAACAATAGTGATAGTAATGCTAGAGTTAACACCTCAAAATCGTTCGTCTCTTCGAAAACTGCAAAAAACGAAACTTTATTAATTTCGAAACTGATTTTTCATAAATCACGGACACAATTTTCATAATGTGAACATTCACACAACTGACCTATGAAGTTTACAACAAATATTTCATCATAAATATATTGTCTATCTTCGAAGGTTCCTCAAAACCCACGTTTCTGATTTTTCAAAAAAACAGCAATTAATGCAACTTGCATACATAAATTCTCAGGATTTTATCTAATGAAAACAAACTCATGCAAATAAAATATATCATCATATTTTACAATATATGTCACGGCTGCATATAATATATAAAAATATTTTTCCTTCGTATCGTCGTTATTTGTCTTTAAAACGAAGGTTTATTTCAAAAAATATTGTGAAAGCTCACATCTCATACATATGATAAAGTTTTGTATTTACATGAAAGCTCATAAGCAAAATTTTATCACTGGACACAAGTTCATCATACATATTTTCCTTCGTGTCATCGTTATTTGTCTTTAAAACGAAGGATTATTCCGATTTCATGAAAATTCACTTCTTTTATGATAAACCTTGGTATACATGAAAGCTCATACACTAAGTTTTATCACTGGACCTAGGTTCATATTAAAAAAAAAATCTTTCCTAAATCAGGGATTATAGTTAGTTTTCAAAACTAACGATCGAACGAACATACGTTTTCAAAAACGAGGGTTTTTCATAAAACTCACACTAATATACACACATGTATATATAAACTAAAGCATGAACAATTCATGAAAATCATAACATCATCAAACAAAAAAAAATAATTCGTGCACCTGTCGGCGCCGGCCGGAAGTTGGCCGACGGTGGCTACGGCCGTCGGTCGGACGGAGGTGCTCCAACGAATTTTTTCTGCTTATTTCCCTGGCGACGTGAAGGTGATGAAGTAAAGGGAGCTACTGGTCGTGGAAAATAATTAAAAAGAGGGGATTAATTCCCTTTTATACTAATTTTTATTTCCAAAACCTAATTTTACAAGGTTTCCTTATTGGGCTCGGCCCGCAAATCCTAAACGACCATGGTCCCATCATCCAAACCAGCGGTTCAACACCAATTTATGCTCGTCAAACGATGCTCCAATCATGACATTGAGGCCTTCATCAAGTCGTGGTTTTCTCATGCTCTCTAAATCCAGTAGCATCTAAACTTACGACTAAGTTCAATTACTGGTATTATTATTTATGCCCAGAAAATCACCATTTAATGCTGACTGAGGAACACAACTTTCCTCAGTAAGCAGGGGACTTAATGTAGATGGTGGATTTTCGACAAAGGCTAAATTCGTATACTCATAATTATACGAAGCTCTGATTCATCAATCAAACGTGAGTATCGAGACACAGGTCTCTCATCGAATTCTCAACGGAGAGTACTTTCTCTCAGAGTACATGTAGATATGTAGTCTCACGACTGGACAACGACATATCTCATGAATACTGAATACTTTCAGTGATTATTTCTATATAGCATCACGAGATGGACCGCTCCTAGACAGCTTGCTTTGCTAGTATAGAGCGATGACGTCTTCAGGAACAAACAACAAGTTTACCCTGACTATATAAAGGATATGACTTACCGGCAAGCTCGTATCAGGATAATTAATGCACCTAGACAGCTTGCTCTGCTAGTATAGAGCCACAAAGTTAATTATTCCTAATTGCAATCGCTCATATTCCATGGTCGAATCCACGACTGGTCCCATGGAATGACAATACCAATTGTTCTGATTCTATGATCGAATCCATGACTTGATCTCATAGAATAGCAATAGCTATATTATCTCATTACTCCGATTTCAGGATCGAATCCACAAATGGTCTCATAAATGGTAATAGATAAACCTTAATTACTCCGATTCTATGGTCGAATCTACGATCCCATGGAATGGTAATGCTCACTTTATTATTATGAATTCGTAGTCGAATCCTCGGCTGATCCTATGAATTAATAATAAACATCTTATTACTCAGTTTTGTGAATTATTCTCCACTGAATTCCACAATTAGTAATAAATAATCAACAACCGGGCGTCTGAGCTACCTCTAAGTAAGCCCCGATTCAAATGGTGAAGGTGTATTCAACGATGATACACTAACAGTCACCGCACGAACGAGTATTTCAAAATACAACGAAACGATGAACCTATGCAAAATAGAGAAGAAAATAATAAATAATTAAAAATATTGACCAGGGTACTGGGATCACGGACACACGATCGACCGACCGTCTCGTGGTCAATCCCACGCCAGTTTTATATTTTTAATGCATTCTATTATTTTCCATGATTTGATGAAAATCCTCTCGTTTTATCAAATCTCCTTCGTCTCGAGGAAACTCCTCGGTTTCATAGTACTTCCATAAATCAATAAAAAATAATATAAAATTAAGGAAAGGAGTGTGGGGCATGACCATTGGACAACCGGTCATGCCTTGGTCCCAACCGGCCCCACATCCACGGTTCCTTATTATTTATTATTATTATTATTTCTCTAATTTCATGAAAAAACTCCTTGATTTCATGGTATTTTTGCACAAATCATCAAATAATAATAAAATAATATAAACTATGAAAACTTGTGGGACCGGGCCTTGGCCGGCCGGCCATGCCCTAGCCGGTCCCACACGCCCCTTTGTTTTATTATTTTATTATTAGTTTTCCTTGAATTCATCAAATTCCTTGATTTCATGGTATTTCTCTCAAATTAGGAAAAATTCCCTCAAATCATCAAAAATACCTAAAAAATATTAAAAAATTATGAAAACGCATGGGACTGGACCCAAGCCGGCCGACCATGCCTCCACGGTCCCACACGCCCTTGTTTTTATTATTTTAATATTTTTTGCTTCCCTGAACTCATGAAAACTCCTTCAGTTCATGGAAACTCCCTAAATTCATCAAATTTCTCAAAATTCATGAATTTTTCATAAAATCATCAAAATATTATAAAATTAGGAAAACTCGTGGGATCGGGCCCTAGCCGGCCGGCCATGCCTTCCATGGTCCCACACGCCCTTATTTTTATTATTTTAATATTTTTTGCTTCCTTGAACTCATGAAAACTCCTTCAGTTCATGGAAACTCCCTAAATTCATCAAATTTCTCAAAATTCATGAATTTTTCATAAAATCATCAAAATATTATAAAATTAGGAAACTCGTGGGACAGGGCCCTAGCCGGCCGACCATGCCTTCCACGGTCCCACACACTCTTATTTTTATTATTTTAATATTTTTTGCTTCCTTGAACTCATGAAAACTCCTTCAATTCATGGAAACTCCCAAAATTCATCAAATTTCTCAAAATTCATGATTTTTTCATAAAATCATCAAAATATTATAAAATTAAGGAAAAGGCACCACGGGACCGTGGTCATGACCGGCCGACCATGCCTTGACCACGGCGGTCCCGCGCCTCCTCATTCCTTATTTTATAATTATTTTTCATCATCTCATGGTGTTTTCCTCAGTTTCGTCGAAACCCTAATTTTGGCATATTTTCTCGAAGGATGCTCGATTGCACGCCAGAAAATATCAAAATTCTCAGGACTGAGACGCGGACGCCTTGCGGACACGAGCACGCTATCTTGACCGACTAAGATTGGCTCTTTGGCTCACGGAATTCGGTCCCATCAATTTTCACAGTTTTGACCTAATTTGCACAATTGCTCGTATTAGGTCCAAAACTCTTCCAAACACTTTGGATTTTCATCAAGTGATCGTCAGGCGGTCACGTGACAACCCAGGGCCGGTTTCATGACTCCATGGTCGGTCCCTCTCCTCGTCATAATTAATTAGGTTTTCTCACCTAAGACGAGCATTTTGGATAAATGATTAAGCCAGCATTTAGTCATTCTTCCACCAACAAATCGTCAACTCTTCAGGAGTTCTTCGTATTTTTCTCACGTGAGCATATGGACACTACATGGTTGATTCACGGTCCCATGTAGTCGCTCCCTCCTTCGTCCCATGGTTAAAATTCCGACGAACTATGAATTGATCATCAATTGATCAAATTAGGGTTTCTGAATCCAAGGGTCATCATTCCAGATTCCAACCTTAATAATTTTACGACGACCTCATGGTCATTAATATTATTAATTATGCTCGGTTTAACAACCAGTACTTTAATTAATATTTTGGTCACGCTGCCGATAATCCATCAGATGAGCAACACTTGCTCAGACGATCAAATATTCAACAATTCATCACATGAGCAACACTTGCTCAGATGATAAATATTTGCTCAAACCAAGGAATATTGGTTCAACAATCAATATTCAACGATCCATCGAATGAGCAATACTTGCTCACTTCATCGTAAGAACTATACCTCTGTCTCATGACATGTTCAATTCATGAGTTTCAGAACATCATGTTCAACTCAGCAACTACATGGACTCATTGTCCCATCAAACCATGAAGTCATCAATTGACTAACAAACCACGAGACGTCAATCGTGTCACTTGGGGGGATATCACTTAGGGATTTGGTCTGGCGGTCTGCGGCACGTGTGTTCAAACACACGATGGAATGTGAGCAAGTCGTGCAATCAGTTGAAGGAATTCACGAGGTAGTGGGTGGAAAATCGACCAAGTCTCCATACGTTGAGCAACTGGTTTCAAACACGATCTCCACTTCCCCACTCCTTGATTCCATCAACTATCACACTTCATGGAATCATGGTGTCTACAATTTCAGCAATATAAATAAGTCTCAAAATCATGATTGAATCATCATCGGTATCATCAATCTTACGTCAAACTGACAACACGAGATCATCAACTTATCAATTGAGCAATTTCAATCACTCAGAGCTTATCGTATTCAGAATTCACACACCACAATCTTTGATTACCATCGATTCCACACATTTCTCAGCTACCCTCCTACAGATCAACCCATCCTCTCTTGTGACCGAATTTACTCTGGAACGGTCATTGTCTTGATTTAGGCCGGAGTACTATAGATTGATCTCTCGAATCTAAAGCACCCCCTTTGCAGCGGTGCATCTGTGTGAGGTTTAACATTTCGCTCGGTTCGAGGAGTCTCCTCCGCACGGTCGTCTCCTCAATTCCTTAAAAACCAGCAAATCGTTTTTCCCCATCTACACAAGTTTATAGTCATACCTTTTTAGAAGAACCCAATTGAATCATATAGCCTTACCGAACATAATTTGTGCGCCCCAACTGTAGGATCAGAATCTCGCAGAAATAACGCCTCAGCGAAATTATCAACAACACAACACAACAACGTCGCAGAACAATTCCAGAAATGACATAATAAATGACGTCAACTAAAATCATGAGAAAAATGTGATGAGTCTGCGAAATAAGAGAGTTTGCGAGATTAACATTCATAAGGTTGCGAGAATGTCGCAAGCCATATCCGAAAATAAAGGAAAGATTAGCTGTCATCCACTATGCATTTCCCTATAAATAGTCGTTCAGTTGTAAAGGAAGGAGAGAGATCTTTTTCTGAGTGAAAAGCAAGTAAATAGGAGAGAGAAAATCTAGAGCAGTGATTATTCTTGATCCCTTTATCTTTCCTTGTAAGATTGTTCAAAGATTCATCAATAAAATTAAGATTGTTGATCTAAAATGAGTTGAATGTTAATGAAATCTTGTGAGGGGTGTAGTGTAGGATTTCCTGCAACTACATAATGGCGCTAGAAACAGGGACGGGTTGAAAATTGAAGATTAATATTGAGATTTGTGAAGATTTGGAGTGATTGAGTAATAATATTACATAATCTCTTGCAATTCATTAATATTGAAGAAATGGCTAGAAGAAGAAATACATCAGAACAACTAACTATTGTTAGAAGAAGCAAGAGATAACGATGGAAGAGAAATTATGAATATTGCGAAAATCTCACCACTAGAGAAAAGGCAATCAATTAATAACTTGATGAAAATTCATAAGAAACAAAAGATTAGTATTGGAGGACAGTTAATAACCTTCTCTGTCAGAAATCATATCTCTAATCAAGGTTGTATGCTCAACTTGGAGACTAACATTTACACCTAAATCTTTTCTGGCATCATCTAAGATTTTCGCAGCCCAAGCGAATTCATCCTCATTACTTATAAGAAGGCGAGAACGAATTTGGTTTTCTCTGTCACAGAGCTCGGTATTCTTGCGGTTAGCTTCATCTCGTTCAAGTTGAACTTCAAGAAGGGTCTCTTGGAATTTCTCCAAAGCCTTAGCACCTTGATCAGAGATGCGATACTTATCATCTATGAGACTTCTAATTTTGGTTCTCAACTCATTGATTTTCTCTTTAAAATTAAGAAAGAGACGCTTAAATCGGTTGGCTAAACCTAAACTAGATCTATGGTCAATTTCTAAGAGGCGAAATTTGGATCTTAGTTCATTCAGGGAAAGAGATGAAATTTTATCATTTGAGAAACTATTTAAAGATTTATTAAGACACTCAAGAAGGGTATCATTATCCAAGGCATTAGGAAATGAACGAAGAATGGTAGCTTCATCAGAAAGACCATAAATGTCTGCAAAAAGGATCAATTAAATAAGATAAAACAACAGGATGAATGAATGAAAGGAAAGGAGAAAAGTAACATACCATAGAGCTGATTATTAGCTTGCTGAAGACTAGAGATTTTGTTCTTATACGAAGAAGAATCAATTTCTAGTTGTCTATTTTTCTCGCGAAGACATTTGACTTCATCCTCCAATTCCTCATTCTTTGTGCGAAATTAAAGATTCTTCTTTCTAAGATTTTCGCATCTCCTCTCTAGATCTGAAGCAACAACGAAAGAAGCTTTTCCAGCCTGCGAGAAAATATAAAAAGTATTAAAATAGAGAGAGATTTTGAATTACAACAATGAAGAAATAAAAGGATGAAAGCATACCAGACTATTAAGAGAATGCAGGAAATTGGGGGACACTGATCTAGAAACTCCGTGAAGAGAATTATCACCATCCAGCAAAGGAACATCGCAAATTGTAGCGAGAGCTTTACAGGTGTTAGCAAATTGACTATCTCATATTCCTTGCAAAGAATCAGAAAAGAGGCCAGAGAGCTTAGCCATAGAAGATTCAGATGGAGAATCTTCATTTGCAGCAGGGTCATCATTATCTTCATCATCCTCATCATTCTCGGAATTTTCATGAGAAGGAATATTTGAAGGAGAGGAAGAACGGACTTTTCTTTTCTTTGAAGGAGGAGCAGTTGGTCTTTCCCTGCGAAGATCACCTTTGCCTTTATCACCAATCTTCGCAATATTGGCAGACTCATCTATTTCAGCAATAATCTTCACACAACAGATAGAAATAAGACAATATATTGTTCAAAATCATAAGAGAATATTTCTTACCTCATCTGTGTATGAGCGAAGAGCTAACATGATACTAGCTTTCCCAGTCCTGTTATAACTATCTTTCAGTTTTTGGATCTGTAGAATGTCGCAAGAGTCAGCGAACAAAATAATAAAGACAAATAAAGAAATATAAAGTGAGCGAAGCTGGAAGAAACATACCTCTTTCTCCTTCTCGGGCTAAGATAATACCCAAGGTTGATAGGTAGCGAGATTCTTAGGAAGAACATTTAACCCAGCAATGTAAGGTCCTTTTAGCATCAGGGGAAAAACACACCATTTATCATCTTTGGATTGGCGAGGAGTTGTGTTCTTACCATAATGCCAATCAATATCTTGCATGAGTATTTTAGCTTCATCAACGTTATCTTTCCTTTTCAAACGAATACCCCAGCGAGTATTCTCTTTCTTCATGGAGATCAATTCATAATTTTCAAAGAAACTCGCTACTGTGTATTTCTCAGCAATTATCTCCAGGTATGCGAATTTAGGATCCCTAAGTTCTTTGGAGTACAGAGATCCTTTACCAGCACCACGGTTATCAAACTATATCATCAGACGGATACAATCCCCACTTAGTTGGAAGATAGCTCGCGAAAATTCCGAGTGAGCGAGAATTTCATAGAACAGAGGAATATTTGGGTCATAAAGAGGAATGGGGAGACCTGCGAGAATCTGACCTAGCGAAATTATAAAGGAGATTTTTTACTAGAAGAAATAAACACCATTAAGACGAAAAGACGTGAGCGGTTGAAAAGCAGCGGTTACAGAGGACGTGTCAAGAAACAGATGGAAGAAAGAATACGTGTGATAAATACGGAATATGAAGAGATAAACAGCTGCGGCATTTCTCACATCATTCTCTACTTTGCAAAGAAGATATGAGAAGAGGCAAGATGTAGGATCAGAATCTCACAGCAATAATGCCTCAGCGAAATTATCAACAACACAACATAACAGCGTCGCAGAACAATTCCAGAAATGACATAATAAATGACGTCAGCTAAAATCATGAGAAAAATGTGATGATTCTGCGAAAATAAGAGAGTTTGAGAGATTAACATTCGTAAGGTTGCGAGAATGTCGCAAGCCATATCTGAAAATAAAGGAAAGATTAGCTGTCATCCACTATGTATTTCCCTATAAATAGTCGTTCAGTTGTAAAGGAAGGAGAGAGATCTTTTTCTGAGTGAAAAGCAAGTAAATAGGAGAGATAAAATCTAGAGCAGTGGTTATTCTTGATTCCTTTATCTTTCCTTGTAAGATTGTTCAAAGATTCATCAATAAATTTAAGATTGTTGATCTAAAATGAGTTGAATGTTAATGAAATCTTGTGAGGGGTGTAGTGTAGGATTTCCTGCAACTACACCAACTCTTGTGCTTCCCTCACCGTATACATAGCAGGGCATTTCTTGGTGAGGATGTGAAAAAGCGGGGGTCTATCAACACCACCCAATATTTCACTTAGCAATTTGTATGGACTAACTCCTAAATACTTTGCTAGAGAATCAACTAGACAGTCAGACTCAATCTAGATAAAAGTATCTCAAGGAGTTAATATCTCTCTCTTGATTTGATTTTTACTCAAGATAAAAACAATAGCGAGTCTTTATCAAATACAAGGAATAACTTGGACGGTACCAAAGACCAATGTCCAAGGATCAATCAATATCAATCAACAACCAAAGGTCGGATTTCCAATTGATGATCACGAACGCACAACCTGTATTATTTCAATTATATAACATATACAATGCGGAAAAGAAATAACACAGACACCAGAAGTTTTGTTAACGAGGAAACCGCAAATGCAGAAAAACCCTGGGACCTAGTACAGATTGAATACACACTGTATTAAGCCACTACAGACACTAGCCTACTCCAAGCTAACTTCGGAATGGACTATAGTGGAACCCCAATCAGTCTCCCACCGATCCAAGGTACAGTTGTACTCATACGCCTCTGATCCCAACAGGATACTGTGCACTTGATTCCGTTAGCTGATCTCACCCAGAACCAAGAGTTGCTGCAACCCAAAATCACAGACTTGATAATAAACAAATCTGTCTCACACAGAAAAGTCTATCAAAGGATAAATCTGTCTCCCACAGAAAAACCCTAGGTTTTGTTCCGTACCAAGATATAAAATCAAGGTGAAAAAGAACCAATTGATAATCCGGTCTTATATTCCCGAAGAACAGCCTAGATTAATCAATCACCTCTCAACAATCCTTCTTGATTACACAAGCGGTTTGTCGAGGAATCACAAACTGTGAGACGAAGATGTTTGTGACTTCTTTATCTTGCCTATCGGAGAACTCTCACGATCTCAAGCCAATCAATAGATTGTACTTGTACGATAGAAGATGCAAGATCAGATCACACAACTACGATAAAAATAGTATCGGTCTGGCTTCACAATCCCAATGAAGTCTTTAAGTCGTTAACCTGGTTTTAGAGAAGAAAACCAAAGGTTAAAGGAGAATCGACTCTAGCGAGCGCACTAGTATCACACAGACGTGTGGGGATTGGTTTGGAACAATGCTAGATGTCTCCTTTATATAGCCTTCAAATCAGGGTTTTGCCTTAGTTACAAAGCAATCAATATTCAGCGTTAGATGAAAACCTGATTTACATTCAAGCTAATATTTCTCAACCGTTAGATCGAAAACTTAGCTTGTCGCACACACTTGGTAGACGTTTACTGGGTTTGTGAAAACCGTGCCCAAATGTGTACGTGTATGTTGGTCCAACATATTAACCCAAAAGGTTAACCATATGAGCATTTCATATTAACCTAGTTCTTCTTCACCATAACTAGTTCAATTGACTCAAATGAACTAGTTAGAGAGTTGTTCAATTGCTATGAGATCTTATGTAACTACACAAGACACAATTGAAACAAAGATGATTCGATTCGATTTGAATCGACGCATGAACTTTATATCCACGGTTTGCATAAAGCATTTCTTAGTAATTTAAGTTTCATGTTCATAGCACATCTTTAGATCATAACCACTTAAGCTCACAAACAAGTTCGTGGACTTAAGGCAACCGGCAGAGTTTTCCAAACTCAGAGAAAATCTCGGCAAAGAGACTTTCGCCAGTTCGCGGACTAAGTTCGCGGACTAACACGGAAACGAGTTTTTGGAAAATCCAAGCAGAAATTCTCAGTAAGAGAACTTCCGTCAGTTCGCGGATATAGATAAGCGAGATATACTCGGCTCGAAATATCAAATGTGTATGATCCAGTCTATATAGCATACGACTTTTGTCTCATAAGAAGTAGGAGATAGAAGAGATATACTTTTGAGTGATAGATAATTTCAAGTCTCCACATACCTTTTTTTTGATGAAGTTCCACGGTTCCTTGAGTAGATCTTCGTCGTTGTATGATGAATCTCCATGAAGTCCTTGAGCTTAACTACACTTTTCTATCCTAGTCCGAGACTTAGCTATGTAGACTAGAAATCAAGACTCTTAGTTTTAATAACTAACATTGACAAACATACTTGAGATAGCAACGCATGCGAGGTCGACCGAGCTATGCTCTAACAATCTCCCCCTTTGTCAATTTTAATGACAAAACTATTAATACATATGGAATACAAAAAAGATAAACTTTAGTGGCTCCTATTCCATCGTCTAATCTTCAACGTTCCTTGAAATCTTCTTCCTTCCCAGTACTCCAATGATCCTAAAGGTTGTAATTAGTTTAGCACCACCGTTGTTGAAGATCCGTAGCTTATAACAATGAGAGAAATCGAGATTCTCGATCATTATTATACAGTGTCATAGTATCATTATGTAACATCTAAGTCCAATTTCATCATGACTTTAACAACAATACTATGGTGATATGTGTCACTCCACCTTAGTCAATACTCCATCTCGATCATGGAAACCACTCTCCCTTACACAATGATCCGAAAACCATATGTATTTGTAGTGTGAACTACATTATTTCTCCCCCTTTTTGTCAATAAAAATGGCAAAGGTAAAAGAACGGGATCATAATGAAATTTTCACAAGAGACATTTCATAGACTAAAAGAAAAAAAATACATACCAACTTAATTTTGATGCAATCATAAAGCCGAAGTTAAATGCATTCATCAAGGAGTTTTAAGATACATGATAACCCCTATAAAATTCCACAGCCGCACACCCCGCAAGATATTACCAGTAAGCGAAAGTTCAAAAGAACTCTCCCCCATTTGATGTCATTCCCGAAAGAACAACAAGAGCGACCTTAATTTCGAAAGAAAAGAAGGATTTTTTAATTGGACACCAAAAACCATAGAAATGATTTTTTATATCCAAAACTCAACCAAATTAATCACAAGTAAACCCATGATTAATTTAATCGGAATACGAAACTAAGTCAAACCACAAAGGTGATCAATTTAATTGAAAGTGCTCAACATAAGTAAACTTACGAAGCTACGACTAAGGTAATCATACGGAGATGACTAACTTAATCGTTCACATACTCAACATAAGGAAAAACCTTACGGAATATATGAGTACATTAACTAATAGAACATGATTAGTATAGCCGTTCATATACTCAACACAAGGACTTGTGGAATATATGAAAACTCAACTAGACTAATTACAAGAGAACCCATAAATAATCTAATTGGAATACAAACAACCAAACTAATCACCAAAGTAATCAATTTAATTGTTTAAAGTTTTTGCTCAACAAAAGAAGACTTTCTGAGCAAATAACTAAATAACCAATCAAGATGATTAATTTAGTTTATAATGCTCAACATATAACATCTTATGGAACAACCAACAAAGCCAATAAGAATAATCGACTTAGTTGTATCGTGCTTAACATAAGATACACAATGGAGCCTTCACGGTAATACAAAACAAAATGGATCAATGAAGATCAATACCATGGATAATATACAAGGATCTATTCTATTTTCCATCATAACGACATAATATACTTTATCCTTGTCAAACAAAAGATTTCATCCTATTTTCCATCAAATAAATGACTGTATGGGCATAAATTTTGTATTTGTCAAAAGTCCATTCGTCCTTTCATCAATACGAATACCAATTCATGAACGACTTTACTTTTGACAGCATATGGGTCCTTCAAGTTCACGGACGCAAACAATACATATCCCATAAACAAATTGCAATATCACAAAATCATAAAGATCAATACTGCAATAACATCATCCTCCAAATATTTTTAGAATTTAATACCAATAAACCTAAAAAAAATAACATGAGAAGATGAAAACAAAAATAGTTATGTGTAGTCACAATCTTCGTTATTCAAAGCACTAGTTATTCTTCCAACTAAACCAAAAAGAAGACATACTAGGTATCTAAAACATGGGACAAGCTAAAGGGAAACGGATTCCGGTGTATCCTCAACCGCGAACAGGAACACGGGAGGTTCAGGATCCATACGAGACAAGAAGTCTTCAAGCTTGTGATCGACAGTCTTCTCAGTATCAACGGAGAGATGATTCTCTTTTCGAAGATCCTTGATTTGAGATTTTATGAGACCAAGGTCAGACACAACATTTTCCAACTCAATTTTCACCATATCAAGACCTTTAAGAGTATCAACAAGTTGTTGTTTTGCTTCCCCAAAATACTTAAGAAAGTCATGAACAACTTCAGCAGAAATCATATCATCCTTTTCAACATATTCATGAGTATAGGCAAAGAAGCATAAGGCATTGGGATGATCTTCATCTACAACTGTTCTCTTCCTATTGGAATCAACCTCAACACATTTGTCAAGAAATCCTTTTGCTAAACCACCATAACAAGAAGAGGAGGAAGATATTCTTGAAAATCCGAAAATAACCAGGAATACACGTACGTGACTTGTAACCCTAAGAAGTTGGATATTTATTCTTGGGGACGACCATTTAGGGTTTTATCAAAAACGTTGACTCGGGTCAGAACAAAATCCGTTCGAGTACAACAAATACCCATTGAGAATAAAGTCCTTCAAACATTTCGAAAACAGGACCTAAAAATAAATTTTAAGATGGTATGCAACATCTTCTTTTGACTTAACAAATACTTTTTCTTAGCGTATCTTTCAACACAAGTTTAGCTATGGACGATAAGAAAATAGTTTAACTTAACAGATGCAAGCAACAAGTATACCTGTTTTTAACACAACTTACTCAACATGATTTTATATGAGTAAGTTCTAGAACCTTGTGATTAATTAGCACAAGTACGAGCCACAGGCTCATTACGAGGTTTATGTCTTTGGTTAAGTTTGTTTTTCCTCTTAATCTTAGAGAGGGATCCTGTTTGACATGAGAAATTGTCATAAAATTTACTGTCATCAAAATAAGAGACATAGTTAGAGTTCTTACCAGAAGTGCCTTGACATGAGGAAGAAGATAATCTGTTGACAAGCTCTTTGTATCTTACAATTATCTCTTTAATATCTTTTCTTATCTTATCAATATTCCTTTCTTCTGGAATGACTTTCTCAACAGGAACAATGTTGCTTTTAGAGACAAGGGATTGAACTTCCTTTGGACAATGTTTATTAAGACGTCTATTCTGCCCTTGAACATTGGAGGAACTCATTGTACTGACTTTCCTGGTTGCATACACAGGATAGGTACAAAAACCAATTTTCTCAATCATACGGATGTCAGTCACACCTTTGAGAATCAAATCTAGGGTGTGTTGAAGTTGAACTAAGGAGTCTTTATTCAACTTGGAGTTTCTCTTTTATCTAACAGAACACTTGGTATCACAAACAAGACATACCTTTTGATCATTTGAATGATTGGAGGATGCAGTCTTAATATCATCGTCAGAGGAGTTGTCTCTTTTACAGAATGTCCCAAGTTCAAGATTGGAAGAAAAATTAGGAACATCTGTATTTACTTCTGAATGTAAAGCATCAGAAGTTCTTGGTACATTAGATTGCTTTGAACATCCTTGAATGGAGAGTTTATTCAAGCGGCGTTCAATATCCAAGGCATCCTTTTCGAGGCTGGCCTCAAGAGTCAAGCATGAAGACTGATCTTCAGCGTTGCCATGGACTTTGCAATCTCTTACCATACCAAGAAGAACATTGACATGGTCTTTAACCGATTCATTCTAACAGCTTGAATTCTAACAAGATTTAGAATCAATTTACTCTCTTCAGTTGTATCCCATTCATTAGAAGAGAAGGTCTCTTTCGAAGGGTGATCATGCACACTCATGTCATTATTTGTCTGTCTTGTCGAACCACAAGGTTTCTCTATATTCGAGATTGAACTTTTCTCTTTAATAGATTTAGACGAAAGAGAATCTTTATTACTGGTGACGTGTTTATCCGAGATAGTACTCTTGTCCATAGAGTCAGATCGGTACAAACACAGACTGATGAGGTCTTAATGTGTTTGCTTGCTCTGATACCAATTGAAAAAGCGGGGGTCTAACAACACCACCCAATATTTCGCTTAGCAATATGTATGGACTAAATCCGAAATACTTTGCTAGAGAATCAACTAGACAGTCAGACTTAATCTAGATAAAAGTATCTCAAGGAGTAATATCTCTCTAGATTTGATTTTTACTCAAGATAAAAACAATAGCGAGTCTTTATAAAATACAAGGAA
The DNA here is from genome assembly GCF_003573695.1 of Papaver somniferum. Classification (NCBI taxonomy): domain Eukaryota; kingdom Viridiplantae; phylum Streptophyta; class Magnoliopsida; order Ranunculales; family Papaveraceae; genus Papaver; species Papaver somniferum. The sequence continues at coordinate 21,271,194 of NC_039358.1, forward strand.
TAACTTGGACGGTACCAAATACCAATGTCCAAGGATCAATCAATATCAATCAACAACCAAAGGTCGGATTTCCAATTGATGATCAGGAACGCACAACCTGTATTATTTCAATTATATAACAAATATAATGCGGAAAAAAATAACACAGACACCAGAAGTTTTGTTAACGAGAAAACCGCAAATGCAGAAAAACCCCGGGACCTAGTCCAGATTGAATACACACTGTATTAAGCCGCTACAGACACTAGCCTACTCCAAACTAACTTCGGGCTGGACTATAGTTGAACCCCAATCAGTCTCCTACCGATCCAAGGTACAGTTGTACTTCTACGCCTATGATCCCAGCAGGATACTGCGCACTTGATTCCCTTAGATGATCTCACTCACAACCAAGAGTTGTTGCAACCTAAAATCACACACTTGATAATAAAAAAATCTGTCTCACAAAGAAAAGTCTATCAAAGGATAAATCTGTCTCCCACAGAAAAATTCTAGGTTTTGTTTCGTCTTAAGATATAAAATCAAGGTGAACAGGAACCAATTGATAATCCGGTCTTATATTCCCGAAGAACAGCCTAGATTAATCAATCACCTCTCTACAATCCTTCCTGACTACACAAGCGGATTGTCGAGGAATCATAAACAGTGAGACGAAGATGTTTGTGACTTTTTATCTTGCCTATCGGAGAACTCTCACGATCTCAAGCCAATCAATCGATTGTACTCGTACGATAGAAGATGCAAGATCAGATCACACAACTACGATAAAAGTAGTATCGGTCTGGCGTCACAATCCCAATGAAGTCTTTAAATTGTTAACCTGGTTTTAGAGAAGAAAACCAAAGGTTAAAGGAGAATCGACTATAGCGAGCGCACTAGTATCACACAGACGTGAGGGGATTGGTTTTGCACAATGCTAGATGTCTCCTTTATATAGCCTTCAAATCAGGGTTTTGCCTTAGTTACAAAGCAATCAATACTCACCGTTAGATGAAAACCTGATTTTGATTCAAGCTAATATTTCTCAACTGTTAGATCGAAAACTTAGCTTGTCACACACACTTGGGTAGACGTTTACTGGGTTTGTGAAAATCGTTCCCAAACGTGTATGTGTATGTTGGTTCAACATAGTAACCCAAAAGGTTAACCATATGAGAATTTCATATTAACCTAGTTCTTCTTCACCATAACTAGTTCAATTGAATCAAATGAACTAGTTAGAGAGTTGTTCAATTGCTATGAGGTCTTATGTAACTACACAAGACACAATTGAAACAAAGATGATTCGATTCGATTTGACATGAACTTTATAGCCACGGTTTGCATAAAACATTCCTTAGTAATTTAAGTTTCATGTTCAGAGCACATCTTTAGATCATAACTACTTAAGCTCACAAACAAGTTCGCGGACTTAAGGCAACCGGCAGATTTTTCCAAACTCATCAAAAAATCTCGGCAAAGAGACTTCCGTCAGTTCGCGGACTAACACGCAAACGAGTTTTTGGAAAATCCTAGCAGAAATTCTCGGTAAGAGAACTTCCGTCAGTTCGCGGACTGGGTTCATGCACTTGGCAAAGCCAATTCCTCCGGTTTCTCTCAATCAACAAAGTTCGAAAACTTCAGATTAAGGAATTGTGGATGTGGAAAAACGATTTGCTGGTTTTCACGGGATTGAGGAGACGACCGTACGAAGGAGACTTCTTTAACCGAGCGAAATGTCCAACCTCACACAGATGCACTGCAAGAAGGGAGTGCTTTGAATTCGAGATATCAATCTGTAGTACTCCGGCCTAAACCAAGACAATGGTCGTTCCAGAGTAAATTCGGTCACAAGAGAGGATGGGTTGATCTGTATGAGGGAAGCTAAGAAATGTGTTGAATCAATGGTAATCAAAGATTGTGGGTGTGTTATGTATTCTGAATAAGATAAGTTCCGAATGATTGAAGTTGCTCAGTTGAGAGTAATTGCTCAATTGATGAGGTGTTGATCTCGTGTTGTCTGTGAGACGTGAGATTCTTCGTTTTTGTCTTCAATCATGATTCAGGGACTTATTTATATTGCTGGAATTGTAGACACCATGATCCCATGAAGTGTGACAGTTGATGGAATCAAAGAGTGGGGAAGTGAAAATTGTGTTTGAAACCAGTTGCTCATCGTGCGAAGACTTGGTCGATTTTCCATCCACTACTTTGTTAACTCCTTCAACTGATTGCACAACTTGCTCAAATTCCATTGTGTGTATGAACACACGTGCCGTAGACCTCCAAACCAAAACCCTAGTTGATATCCCCCCAAGTGACACGATTGATGTCTCGTGAACGTGGAGTCTGCAGGGCAGACGTGTATTTAGTCAGTTGCTAACTTCATGGGACGATGAGTCCATGTATTTGCTGAGTTGAACATGATTCTGCAAAATGTTCTGAAACTCATGAATTGGACGTGTCCGTTGAGACAGAGGTGTAATTCTCACGTTGAGGTGAACAAGTATTGCTCATTCGATGAATTGTTGAATATTGATAGTTGAACCAATATTCCTTGGTTTGAGCAAGTGTTGCTCGTCTGATGAATTATTGGCAGCGTGACCGAAATAAAACATTAATTAGAATACTAGTAGTTGAACCGAGTATAATAAAATGGTGATCATGAGATCGTCGTAAAATTATTAGCGTTCGAATCTGGAATTATGATCCTTGGACTCAGAAACCCTAATTTGATCAATTGATGACCGAGTGATAGTTTATTGAAAATTTAACCATGAATGAAGAAGGAACAACTACATGAGACCTTGGGTCGACCATGTAGCATCCATATGCTCGCGTGAGAAAATACCAAGACCCCTTGAAGAGTTGGTGAAAATATGATCAAATGCTGGATCAATCATTTTTCATATAATGTTCGTCTGAGCCTTAGGTGATAAAACCTAATTAATTATGAATAGGTGAGGGCCCGACCAAGAGGTCATGAAACCGGCCCTGGGTGGTCACGCGATCGACTGACGATCATTCTATGAAATCCCCAAAATTATGTGGAGGAGTTTTGGACCTAATACGTGCAATTGCACAAATTAGGTCAAATCGTGAAAATACGTGGGACCGGCTCCTTGCAAGCCAAAGAGCCAACCTTGGTTGGTCAAGGTAACATGCTCTCATCGTCAACACGTCCGTGTCTCAGTCCTGAGAATTTTGATATTTTCTGGCGTGCGTTTGAGCAACCATTTGAGAAAATATGACAAAATCAGGGTTTTGCTGAAACTGAGGAAACTTCATGAGATGAAGGAAAATAATTATAAAATGAAGCAATGATGAAGTGTGGGATCGCTGAGTCCAAGGCATGTCCGGGCGGCGGGTGACCACGGTCCCATGGTGCTTTTCCTAATTTTATATTATTTTTCATGAATTTATGAAAATATCATGAAATAAAAGAATTTGTTGAAATTAAGGAGTTTCCTTGAAGTGAAGGGGTTTCCATGGGATCAAGGAAGAAAATAATATTAAATTAATAAAAATAAGGGCGTGTGGGACCGGCTAGGGCATTGCTGCCGGCTTGGGCCCGGTCCCACGAGTTTCCTAATTTTTATGTATTTTCCGTGTATTTTTCCATGATTTGAAGGAATTTCCTAATTTGAGAGAAATACCATGAAATCAAGGAATTTCATGGGACGAAGGAAACTTTAAAATAATAATAATAAAATAAAGGGGCGTGTGGGACCGGCTAAGTCATGGGTGGCCGGCTGGGGCCCGGTCCCACGAGTTTCCCTAATTTTATATTATTTTTCATGGATTTGTGAAAATACCATGAGATGAAGGAGTTTTCATGAGATTAGGGAAATAATAATAAAATAATGAGGAACCATGAGGTGTGGGGCCGGTCGAGATCAAGGCATGGCCGGTTGGCCAACAATCACGGCCCCACAATATTTTTCCCAATTTTATATTATTTCCTTCATGCGAAGGAAGCACCATGAAACTGAGGAGTTTCCTCAAAACGAAGGATATTTGTTCAAATGAAAGGATTTTCATAAGATCAAGGAAAATAACAAAAAATATGATAAAATATAAAACTGGCGTGGGATTGGCCACGGCACGGCCGACCGTACGATGAGCCCAATCCCCTTGGTCAATATTTTAATTATTTATTATTTTCTTTCCTATTTTGCATAGGTTCATCGTTTCGTCGTATTTTGAAATACTCGTTCGTGTGGTAATTGTTAGTGTATCATCGTTGAGTACACTTGCACCTTTTGAGTCGGGGCTTACTCGGAGGTAGCTCAGACGCCCGGGAGTTGAATATTTATTACTAACCCATGGAATTCTGCTGGGAAGAACCATAGATTGAAGTAACGAAATATTACGAAAATATTTGAATATTTTCGGAAATTCAGTGGATGAATCCAAGAATTTAGGAATAATTAACTTATGGCTCTATACTAGCAGATCAAGCTGTCTAGGAGCATTAATTATTCTGACATGAGCTTGGTGGAGCTTCATATCCTTTATATAGTCAGGGAAACTTGTTGTTTGTATCCTGAAGACGTTATCGCTCTATACTAGCAGAGCAAGCTGTCTAGGATCCGTCAATCTCGTGATTCTATATAGAAATAATTACTGAAGTGTTCAGTATTCATGAGATATGTCGTTGTCCAGCCGAAAGACTACATATCTGCATGTACTCTGAGAGACAATATTCTCAGTCAGAGGTTCGATGAGAGACCCGTGTCTCAATACTCGCGTCTGATTGATGGATCAGAAGTTCGTATAATTATGGGTTTACGATTTTAGCCTTTGTTGAAAATCCACCATCTACAGGAATACATGGTTATGTAATCTAAACTCTCATTCCAATCATTGAGACATTCTCATAGGACGTTATATAGTCGTTATTCGCAGACCGTTTCACGTCAGAGCAATTCTCAAAGTAATTAAAACTTTTCATGACTTTCGTCACTAGGTGAAGATAAACTTGATCAAAGCGTAACGCTTTACCAACACATGATTTCGAGATATAGATAGGCGAGATATACTCGTCTCAAAATATCAATTATGTATGATCCAGTCTATATAGCATACGACTTTTGTCTCATAAGAAGTAGAAGATAGAAGAGATAGACTTTTGAGTCATAGATAAGTTCAAGTCTCAACATACCTTTTTGTTGATGAAGTTCCACGGTTCCTTGAGTAGATCTTCGTCGTTGTATGATGAATCGCCATGAAGTCCTTGAGCTCAACTACACTTTTCTATCCTAGTCCAAGACTTAGCTATGTAGACTAGAAATCAAGACTCATACTTTTGATCACTAACATTGACAAACATGCTTGAGATAGCAACGCATGCGAGGTCGACCGAGCTATGCTCTAACGGGATGCACTTACAACACAATCAAGTTGTGTTGGGGTGAACAATGTCTTGATCACCACGAGTAACCTTTGGATTATCATGAGAGATCGCTTTTAGAACCTTTCACATCCAATTCCATTTTTCCAAAAAATTTGTTAAGTCATCATGGATACTGCCTTCTCCATAGACATGGAATTTTCTGGAAGATCATTCCTTTTCCCACTCAAAGCATCATTGGATTTCTTTGGTACCCACTTCTGAGTGCGTTTAGGAACAACCGGAACGTTCTTCCCATTACTCTCTTCAAGATTTCTCGGAAGAGAATTGGATTGACTATTATTTTGCAAGTTAGTCTTTCTCCAATTGGGAGCATCGGATCTTGTCTTCGTCTTTACGAAGTTATCCTTTTGATAACCATTACGATTGTGAAAAGGATTCGTACAACGTTTATAGGCAAATCTAGGTTTATCACAACACTGATTCTTTTTCCTAAAGGTTGGACAGTTACAACCTGTAACGTTAGGAGGATCAGTCTTAACGTATGATCTTGGTTTCACAACTTCTTGTGATGCCCAAACAAGAACATCATGAAGTTTGTCATTCCTTATACGGAAACAGCATCTCCTTTCCAGGTGACCTTTATTCCCGCAATAGTGGCAAACATAAGGAATGTTCTTACCTCGATCCGTGTGTACAGACTTGGGAGGTTGATATACTTTGCTCTTTTGAACCTTAACTGTCGGTGAAGGTATTTCACTTTTTCCATCAGTGGAAACCTTTTGTTGAGAAGAATCACTAGCCTTGACAAATTTTACCTCTTTGCTAATACTTGGAGCATTTATTCCCTTATAGCCAAATCCTCGTGTATCACGATGATTTTTACTTGCTCCTAGCATAGTGGTTAATTTTCTTGAACTAGTATTGAACTTTTTCAAGTCATCTTCCAACATCTTGATTTTATCAAGAGCAGCAGCTAAATCAGCCTCAAGACATTTTTCACGAGCGAGAAAAACGTTTTCTCTATCATCAAAACTTGCTTGCTGGGAGTTAATCCTTCCTTCAATTTCTGCAAGTTTTTCTTCTAACAAAAAGTATTTTTGATATACACGATCACATTCAAGTAACTTCCTACTCAGGTTTTCCTCAGTATCTTTGAGGACCGATTCGCAAGTGCGATTCTGACCATAAAGACCTTTGTAAATCATTTTCAATTTCTTGTTTTCTCGACAGAGAGGAGTCAGAAGAGGTGTGACATGAGAAGTTGTAATCTTCTTCATTTTCCACGAATCCAAAAACTTAACGTACTCTGAGACTTCCTCATCAACATCTCTATCAATATCTGAATCACCTTCATCAGAAAGTTCATCCAACTGTTCCTCTAGGAGTGTTTCCCAATCAACAGTTTTTACATCAAGAGAATGTTTAGATATTGACTTAGATGTGAAAGTTTTCTCAGGTGAAACGAAGCTTTCAGAATTATATGGTGATTTATGAATTGGTACGTTATTAGAGATAGACTCGTCCATAATCAGATCGCTACAAACACAGACTTATAAGGTCTTTAATGTGTTTGCCTGCTCTGATACCAATTGAAAAAGCGGGGGTCTAACAACACCACCCAATATTTCGATTAGCAATTTGTATGGACAAACTCGAATATACTTTCAAGAGAATCAACAAGACTCAATCAATTAAAAGTATATCAAAGAGTTTGTATCTCTCTCTTGATTTGATTTACTCAAGCAAGGACTGCGATTTCTAATCAAATACAAGGTATAACTTGGACGGTACCAAAGACCAATATCCAAGGATCAATCAATGACAATCAACAACCAAAGGTTGGATTACTCTAATTTATGATCTAACACACAACCTGTATTATTTCAAGTATAAAGATAAAAGAATATAATGCGGAAATTGAAATAACACATACACCAGAAATTTTGTTAACGAGGAAACTGCAAATGCAGAAAAACCCCGGGACCTAGTACAGATTGAGTACACACTGTATTAAGCCGATACAGATACTAGCCTACTCCAAGCTAACTTCGGACTGTACTATAGTTGAACCCCAATCAGTCTCCCATTGATCCAAGGTACAGTTGTACTCCCTACGCCTCTGATCCCAGCAGGATACTGCGCACTTGATTCCCTTAACTGATCTCACCCAAAACTAAGAGTTGATACGACCCAAAATCGCAGGCTTTAACAATAAACAAATCTGTCTCACACAGAAAAGTCTATCAAAGGATCAATCTGTCTCCCACATACAAATCCTAAAGTTTTTGCTCCGTCTTTTGACAACCAATTGATAATCCGGTCATATATTCCCGAAGAACAGCCTAGATTAAACAATCACCTCACAACAATCTTAATCGTAAGGTAGCGAAACAAGATGTTGCGGAATCACAAACGATGAGACGAAGATGTTTGTGATTACTTTTTATATCTTGCCTATCGGAGAAATCAAACAATCTCAATACAATCAATATTATTGTGCTGTTACAATAAAAGGTGCAAGATCAGATCACACAACTACGATAAAAATAGTATCGGTCTGGCTTCACAATCCCAATGAAGTCTTTAAGTCGTTAACCTGGTTTTAGAAGAAGAAAACCAAAGGTTAAAGGAGAAACGACTCTAGTACGAAAACTAGTATCACACGTAAGGTATGGGGATTAGTTTTGCACAATACTAGATGTCTCCTTTATAAGCCTTTCAAATCAGGGTTTTGCCTTAGTTACAAAGCAATCAATATTCACAGTTAGATGAAACCCTGATTTCGATTCAAGCTAATATTTCTCAACCGTTAGATCGAAAACTTAGCTTGTCATACACAAATGATTGTACGCTTCTAGGTTTGTTAACCGCACCCAAACGTGTACATTGTTGGTTCAACAATAGTCTACCCAAAGAGGTTAACCATATGAGCGTTTCATACCAACCATGTTCTTCTTCACCATAACTAGTTCAATTGACTCAAAGAACTAGTTAAGAGATTTGTTCAATTGCAAGGAAATCTTATGCAACTACACAAGACACAATTGAAGCAAAGATGATTTGATTCACTCGAATCGGTTCATGAACTTTAATATCCACGGTTTGCAAATGCATTCCTTAGTCTTTTAAGATTAAGTTCAGAAATCATCTTTAGATATATAACCTTCTCAAGTTCGCAGACTAGGTTCGCGAACTTAAGATACCGGATATAATTTACAAACTCCAGCAGAAATTCTCGGGTTCGAGAACTTCGCCGGTTCGCGGACTGGGTTCGCGGACTTGGCTCACGCAAGTAGTTTGTCAACTCCAGCAGAAATTCTCGGGTTTGAGAACTTTAGCAGTTCGCGGACTTGGCACTTGCCATACTTCCGGTTCTCTTGATCAACAAAGTTCGAAAACTTCGTTTCAAGGAATCCATTGGTTATGTAATCTAAACTCTCATTCCAATCATTGAAATATTCTTAGAGGACGTTATATAGTTGTTACACTATTTCTCGTCAAAGCAATTTCCAAAGTGATTGAAACATTCATGACTTTCGTCACTAGGTAAAGATAAACTTGGTCGAAGCGAAAAGCTTACCAACACATATTTAGATATATAGATAGGAGAGGTATACTCGGTTCGAAATACCAAATGTGTATAATCTAATCTATATATATAGCATACAACTTTTGTCTCAAATAGTAGGGGATAGAATAGATAGACTTTTGAGTGACAGATAAGTTCAAGTCTCGACATACCTTTTTGTCGAGAAGTTCCACCGGTTCCTTGAGTAGATCTTCTACTTGTATGATGAATCGCCATGAAGTCCTGAGCTCAACTACACTTACTATCCTAGTCCGAGACTTAGCTATAAGAGACTAGAAATCAAGATTTGTAGTTTTGATCACTAACATTGACAAACATGCTTGAGATAGCAACGCATGCGAGTTTGACCGAACAATGCTCTAACATTAAGTATGCGTACCCATTTTCATACTTGAGTGGTTAAAGTTCTAAAATCGGTTTGTTCATGAACTAATACATTTATATAATAAGGAATGCAGTCTACGCGAACCGTGGCTATAATGTTCATGAATTGATTCGAATGAATCAAACCGATTTTGCTTCAATTGTGTTCTTGTATACTTCTATGAGAATATAGCAATTGAACTACTCTATAACTAGTTTCATTTGAGTCATTTGAACTAGTTGTGGTTAAGATGAATAAGGTTGATATGAGAGTGTTCATATAGCTAACTTCGGTTAACTACTATTGAGCCAAACTAGTGTACACGTTTAGGTACGATTACCCAAATCTAAATGAAGGTACATTTCATTTGTGTATAACAAGCTAAGTTATATATAACGGTTGAAATATATTAGCTTGAATCTAATCAGGTTTTCATCTAACGGTTAATATTGAATGCTTTGTTACCAAGGTAACTTATATTGCAAACCCTGATTTGAAAACTATATAAGAGAGAACTCTAGCAAATGGGAAACCTAATCCCCACACCTTCTGTGTGATACTAGTTGCGACTAGAGTCGATTCTCCTTTAACCTTAGGTTTTTCACGAAACCCTGTAGGTTAACGACTTAAATACTTCATTGGGATTGTGAAGTTGGACCCAACTATTTTCTTTGTAGTTGCGTGTTCTGATCTTACTTCTACTATCGTGATTGAGTATTATCTTTGCTAACATTTGCTTGAGATTTATCTCCGATAGGTAAGATTAAAAGTTTTCACAAACATCTTCGTCTCATCGTTTGTGATTCCACAATATCTTGTTTCGCTTCCATACGATTAAGATTATTGTGAGGTGATTGATAATACTAGGCTGCTCTTCGGGAATATAAGTCTGGTTTATCAATTGGTTCAAAAGACGGAACAAAACTCATAGGTATTTCTGTGGGAGACAGATTTATCTATTCCAATAGACTTTTCTGTGTGAGACAGATTTGTTTATCAAGTCTTCGACTTTGGGTCGTAGCAACTCTTGGTTGTGGGTGAGATTAGCTAAGGGAATCAAGTGCATAAAATCTTGTTGGGGTTCATAGACGTAAGGAGCGCAACTGTACCTTGATCAGTGTGAGATTGATTAGGGCTCAACTACATTCCAGTCTGAAGTTAATCTGTAGTAGGCTAGTGTCTGTAGCGGCTTAATACAGTGTGGTGTTCAAAGCTGGACTAGGTCCCGGGGTTTTTCTGCATTTGCGATTTCCTCGTTAACAAAATTTCTGGTGTCTGTGTTATTTCTTTTCCGCATTATATTTTGTTGTATAATAGAAATATCACAGGTTGTGCGTTACGTTCAATCAGTTCTTAAATCCGACCTTTGGGTTGTTGATTGAATTGATTGACACTTGGATATTGGTTTGTGATACCGTCCAAGTTATTTCTCTTATTCAATTGGGCTCGCAAATTCCTATTTGTTTGATTGCAGATTCAATTGCGAAATTGAGATATAACTCTTTGATATACTTTTCTATAGATTGAGTCTGACTGTCTAGTTGATTCTCTTGAAAGTATATTGGAGTTTGTCTTTTCATATTGCCGAACGAAATATTGGGTGTGGTTGTTAGACCCCCGCTTTTTCAGCCAGGTCCATCCTAGTTTGAACACGGGTGAAACCCAATTTAAAATAGTACAAAACTACTTTCATCTTATATTAAACACTGGTAAAACAAATTCACCTCAATCAAAAACCATACAAACAAGACTAAGATGAAAGAAAAATCAACCAATTGGTGATTCAATCAGCAAAATCATGTGTACACAAGTACACCAACAATTAAATTATATGGCAATTTTAAACTAGATAGTACACGAGTCACGTTCATTCAGAAAATATAATCAAAAAGAAAATTAGGGTTTGAAAACTTACGTGATTTATGATTATCAAGCGTTATATTGATGATTAAAACCTAATTCACCATCTTCTTCTTTTGAAATGATGAAATTGAGAAATTATTAGGAAATTAGAGCATTAAAAATCTTTAGTGGTGATGCTATTATACAATTTGGTTCATCATAAAAATACCCACCTAATAAATCATGGCTTCATAATATGATGGGAGAAGAACCCTGGTTAAGAGCTACCGGAAAACGTAATCGGAAAACAAATGGGGGAGGTTGTGGAACTGTTATTCAAGAGGGTCAGAACCCTCTGAAATGCTCCATCCAGGCTAAAGCATTTGAGATATGGGGGAATGATAAAATCATTACCATTAGGGAATCATACAAAGGTAGACGCTGGTTCAATTCTTTGACCAAAGAAGGAGGATTGTGGCTGATATTAAAGCTTCATGAAATTCTCCAGGAAGATTTTTGCCAAAAAGATTGGACCTTCTCTCTAAAATCTGAATGGTTCACTCTCTCTAGGGACAAGAATCAAGGAGGGAGTTTTTAAAGCTCTTTGTACCTGACTCGAAGGGTTATCCTCATCATTGTATCTTACCCATAGGGAGGAACAAACAGGGCTGGCATGAGTTGTGTAAAATTATCGAAACTTGTTGTAAGTTTAACGACAAAGATGAGGTATCTTACTCTAACCTTCTGCCAAAAAAAGTTTCTATCACCAATGATCTTATCTCAATTACCTGTTGGAAGAACAATCTCATGGTGGAGGGGTCAACAAGTAGTGATACTGAATCTAACTACTTGTGCAACTGGAAGTTGGCTTTAAAGCTCGAAGTTAAAGCTCTAAACGTTGACTGGTCTGAAATCGGGGTTGGATGCAACATTATTTGAACATTAAAGAAGCATTTAAGATCTGGTCGTTATCTTATAATCAGGGAATGATGTTTGCTTTTTCTGTGGAAGAGAAAATAAGGCTACTTACTACTGGCTCTATTTTGGTAGATGGAGTAGAGATCAAATTTAATCCTTGGTCCTCTGAAACAAGCCTAGTCTCTTCTCAAAAAATCTTTAATGCTTGGATTTCCATATCTGGTATACCATAAAATTGTTGGGATTTAATGTTATTCAACAACATTGCGGCTGCTTGTGGTGGACTCTTAGCTATTAGCCATGAGACTAGATCAGGAGAGGTGATTTCAGAAAATAGACTAAAGGTGAAAGGTCTTATTTCTGCAAGTGATTGGTCTCTAGGGATGACTGTTAAAGATAAATGGATTATGGCTAATATTTCGGTTGCTGAGAAGAAGGTAGAACACTCTTCAGGGATTCACCGGAGACTGGTTTTTGAGCCGGATTCATCTTCAATCAATATCGGTGCAGATAGTGATGAAGCTTTGCGTATCTCTAGGATGAATCAAGGGCTTCCAGAAATCATCTCACCTCTGACATGTACGTCCCCTCCCATTAATCCTCAACCAACTCAATTTAATGCTATGAAGGAAAGTCAGTCTCTGTTGTACTCTTCGCAACGGAAAAATTTGAATTTTATTGATGCGCTGGCTCACCCCAAACCAAAAGTTAACTTTAGTGGGCCTGCTAAAGACCAATATGGTTTTGTTCCAAAGGGATCTATTTCATTATCCAAAAGGCTCATTTTGTTATCCAGTCTCTCTACATCTAGGAAATCATCTCGTTTAGTTTCTCTGGATGAATCTCATATAGATGTTAAGGTTTAGGGATCGATGGATGCGGATGATTCTGACGCGGAGTCACAAGCAAATGAGTCGGCGATTTCCAATTTGACTCGAGATATTGAAGCCTCAGAGATTTTGGCACCGTCCTTACCTATGGAATTAGAAGAAGGGAAAATCCCTAATATCTCTCCCTGCTCGGATGATTATTCTCATCTGATTGTCTCTGATCCTCTTCCAATTGAAGATAAATCGACGCACTCTAAGGAGATAATCAAGACTTCCTTTCTAGCAATGAATTCTCCCTTGGATAAGACAATGATGCAATCAAATTCAACATCCCATCAGGTTGATAATCAAACGGTGGTTTCAGAAAAAGTGGCTTATCAAGTCAGTAGTGTTCTAACCCCATCTGATTCTTTCTTTTTGGGTCGACAATGTGATCCCGTCAAATTAAAAAAGGCTCAAAGATATTTGGAATACAAATTTGATACCCTTTTTGATATGGCAAAAGGGGTTTTAAGCCCTAACAGGACGACTATTCCTGATTCAAAAGAAAAATTTATGGAGATGATTATACATGGAATTCAATTACATGTTGATGCTTTCAAAGACCAAATTAGTGAAGGAGAAAAGGCAGTTTCTAGTGAAATTACTATCCCATCACGAGTTTCTCCTAGTCTCGGGGATGAGTCTCAGGATTTGGATCAAATGGAGCAAGGGGAAAATTCATATTCTTCGGACCTGTCAATTCCTCCTGGATTCGAAACATATAACCGTTTCCAAGGGATTGAAGAAGATCAGGAGGTTTCTTCAAAAATCACCGACATCAGCATTACCAAACCAGCAGTGTCCGAGCCGGTTCAAGGAGCCAACACTAGGGTGTGCAGAAAAAAGAAATGCTCTTCGAAATCTCTTCCTAGTCCTAGTAAGATTTCAACATGTAATCTCATGAAGTTTGGTTCTATAATGGGGCTCAGATTTCCCTCTTCGAAGAAAAATCGTAATTAAATGTTTAGTGGTGTGGCGAAAAATCACAAGGGTTTAATCATGGAAGAGGTTGATGAAAATCGTACTTAAATGTAGCTTGCGCTCTTGATTTAGTTCGCAAGTAATATGGTAGCTTAGTTTCTAAGGTTTGTCAAGAGGACTTTGTTACTTTTTGTATATTCCTAAAAATTTTTTGCTTTGATTGGGGTTGTTTTCCCCTTATTTTGGTGTATTCGCTTGCGCACTACTTGTGTGCTTCTTAATACAATTCTTTTTGATCGATAAAAAAAAAAATCTTTAATGGTGATGGTGTTGATTGCAATCAAATTGGAATCAGTTTTTTGTGGTGGTGGTGGTGAAATCCTGGTGTTAATGGTGGAGAAAGATAATGAGATTATGGAGAAAAAGAAGGTGCAGATGGTTGAGAGTTTTAAGATTTCATAGAAAGATGAAGTTTCTGGTTTTTCTGCTCGTGAGGACTTGAGAAAAGGGGGAGGCGGTGTGGAAAGATATGGGATATGTGGAGGGGACTTTTCGATGGTTTTGAAGTGTTGTAAAAGAAAAAGATATCAAGGGTACGGTTGTTAATTTTAGGTTTAATTTCTTCCGTCCATCTCACCCAACCCAATACTTTAGCCGTCCATTAGAACCAGATTTCAAGTTTTTCTGGGCACATGACCCATTTTCTCAAAAAAAATCAAGATAATTTCTTAATCTAAGAGTTTTCCAAAATTTCGTCTTTCTATAAGGGATGGAGGGAGTATATTATCAAATAAAAGAAGCAACACTAATATTAGTACAAAACTTAATGTTCAAACAACAGAAAGAGCTCGTATAACCGAAACATGACCAAATAAAGCATAAAAACCGATAAATCGGTGAATAATGTTTTTTTTTATCTTAGCCCAACCATTTTAATAAGTATCTTCTAGAGAAAGATAAAATCCGTTAGGAAAGGAAATTTTTGCCAGAAATCTTGATATATCGAGAGAGTATATTATCAAGTAAAAGAAACAACATACTAGTATTAGTACAAAACCTAGTGTTCCAACAAGAGAAAGAATTGATATAACCGAAACATGACCAAGTACAAGCATGAAAAGAACCGATAAATCGGTGAAAAATAGTTTTTTGGATCTTAGTCCAACTATTTTAATATTTGTTTTCTAAAAAAAGATAAACTCCATCGAAAAAGGAATATTTTGCCTAATATTTTTATGTCGGTGAAGAATCTAGTGGCCACAAAAATTCTCCGACTTACTTGAACCTATTGTAACCCAACGAAGAACCAACTAAAAACATAAATAAACATCATAAAGACGCAAACGATGTTAAAGTGCATAAACCATGCCCAAAATATGGAGGATTTTGCTGAAGTAACTGAAAATAAAATAAAATAAAATCTAGATTTAATACTACTAAGATATATTTAGATGGGAAAATTAGGTTAAGGCCTCACCCATGGGTTACCTATAATATGAGGCCCCTAATTAAAAAAAGTTTAAATCTAGGCCCTGAATTATTAAAAGACGTTCATACCCTCATGTATATTGTCAAGCCCCTAATTAAATAAAATTAAAATTTAGACCCAAATATTAAAATATAGTAAAATGATGTCCCCACCACTACCTCCGCCTCTCACCACCAGCCGCCGTCGCCCGCCGCCACCTCCCAACACATCTGTATGGCATATGTAACGTGAAGTTACAAATCTGTATGACATATGTAACGTGAAGTTACACATCTGTATGGCATGTGTACGCAAAAATTACACATTCATACGTCATGAAACTGTTAACATGGGCATATGGCATGTGTAACGAAAAGTTACACATGCATATGGCATGTGTATTTTGAAGTTACACATCCATAATAAATGTGTATCTAGAAGTTACACACCTATATTCTGTAATTGAAACAATAATTTCATTTATAAAAATTTCTCAATGTATCAATTGTTATTGAACACAATTATAAACGAGCTAAAACACGAAAAACGAAATCCTAGAAATAAGCTACGAGATCTTATAGTAAAAATGTTATCTTCCCTTCTTATCTTCCTCCATTCCAAAACGCTTACGTATCTGTAACAAAATAAACATCCACGAGTTAGGTTGGATGAAAAAAATCCATAGAAGCAAAACTATAGAACAATTACAAGGTGAATAACAAAGATCATCAAAAGACACTTGATGACTTATCTAAGCAAGTGTAGTTAGGAGTTACACATACTCTGTGTAGTGTAACTGGGAGTTACACATGCATCTTCTAATAAAATATGATGTGTACTCAGCAGTTACACACCAACTGACTTGTGTAACTAAGAGTTACACATGCATATAACATGTGTAATTAAAAGATACACATGCATCTGGCTTGTGTAACATACATATGAATAGTGTAACTAAAAAGTTACACATGCATATGAATAGTGTAACTAGGAGTTACACGTGCATATGATTGGTGACTGAAATATCATATAGTCAATCAAAACTAGATTTCACAACAGACAAGTCGACCAAAAACTAGAATTGCAATCAATTTGCATAACCAAATTGGTCAATATGCAGCTATCATAATACTAAAGTTATGCAGGAAACCCATGAAATACTGTCGCAAGGAGTTTAAACAACCTATCATACAATAATTTAGTTTTGAAAGATACGCATACAACAATAACACAAACTTTAATTACCTGCCCGCTAAAGAAAGAATTTCATTTGTTGAAACCACTGTATATTCTGCATCAATATCATCTCCCTCAGGCTCCTCATCATAATTCTCCTCACCGAAGCCAGCAACCTATTAAAAAAAATCAATCTAATCAACCATCAATTGATCCAAAAAAAGACTAGCGTCTTGTCAGTGCGCACAAAACACGTCGAGACCTGCATAGACATCAATTGATCCAAAAAAGGCTACAACTATTCAAAAATTATTGTCATAAAAATATTAAGATGCCATAGTCTAAACTCTCCAAAAAAAAACACGTGTAATCAGCTGGTATGTATACAAAATGCATGTGTAATTGGGAGTTACACATGCATATGTAACTCGGAGTTACATATGCATATGGCATGTGTAATTGTGAGTTACACATGCACCCGTAATAGTTCGAAATATTCTTGTATAATCACAAGAGATACATTACAGTTCCCCAAACACCAAAAAATACAATCAAATATATGATGGGATTCAGCAATTACCCGTTCAAACAAGAAATCGTTTTTTGCTGTCATAGTGCACTGTATTACACGGAAGCTACTAAAAAGATCTCTGGTTTGTGTAGACAATAACAATGAATATCATGAAATAAATAAATGACATTTTGAATGCTAAAGCAGTTAAAAGAAGTAAAAAATAGATTAAAAAAAAGCTGGAAAAAGTTCATACACAAGCAAACTGTACTACATGTAATTGGCAGTTACATATGCATACAGTTATAACAAATCCACCATCTACAGGAATACATGGTTATGTAATCTAAACTCTCATTCCAATCATTGAGACATTCTCATAGGACGTTATATAGCCGTTATTCACAGACCGTTTCACGTCAGAGCAATTCTCAAAGTAATTGAAACTTTTCATGACTTTCGTCACTAGGTGAAGATAAACTTGATCAAAGCGAAATGCTTTACCAACACATGATTTCGAGATATAGATAGGCGAGATATACTCGGCTCGAAACATCAATTATGTATGATCCAGTCTATATAGCATACGACTTTTGTCTCATAAGAAGTAGGAGATAGAAGAGATAGACTTTTGAGTCATAGATAAGTTCAAGTCTCCACATAAATTTTTGTTGATGAAGTTCCACGGTTCCTTGAGTAGATCTTCGTCGTTGTATGATGAATCGCCATGAAGTACTTGAGCTCAACTACACTTTTATATCCTAGTCCAAGACTTAGCTATGTAGACTAGAAATCAAGACTCATAGTTTTGATCACTAACATTGACAAACATGCTTGAGATAGCAACGCATGCAAGGTCGACCGAGCTATGCTCTAACAGGATGCACTTACAACACAATCAAGTTGTGTTGGGGTGAACAATGTCTTGCTCACCACAAGTGACCTTTGGATTATCATGAAAGAGGTCGCTTTTAGAACCTTTCACATCCAATTCCATTTTTCCAAAAAATTTGTTAAGTTCCAACATCATGGATACTGCCTTCTCCATAGACATGGAATTTTCTGGAAGATCATTCTTTTTCACACTCAAAGCATCATTGGCTTTCTTTGGTACCCACTTCTGAGTGCGTTTAGGAACAACCGGAACGTTCTTCCCATTACTCTCTTCAAGATTTCTCGGAAGAGAATTGGATTGACTATTATTTTGCAAGTTAGTCTTTCTCCAATTGGGAGCATCGGATCTTGTCTTCGTCTTTACGAAGTTATCCTTTTGATAACCATTATGATTGTGAAAAGGATTCGTACGACGTTTATAGGCAAATCTAGGTTTATCACAACACTGATTCCTTTGCCTAAAGGTTGGATAATTACAACATGTAACGTTAGGAGGATCAGTCTTAACGTATAATCTTGGTTTCACAACTTCTTGTGATGCCCAAACAAGAACATCATGAAGTTTTTCATTCCTTATACGGAAACAACATCTCCTTTCCAGGTGACCTTTATTCCCGCAATAGTGGCAAACATAAGGAATGTTCTTACCTCGATCCATGTGTGCAGACTTGGGAGGTTGATATACTTTGCTCTTTTGAACCTTAACTGTCGGTGTAGGTATTTCACTTTTTCCATCAGTGGAAACCTTTTGTTGAGAAGAATCACTAGCCTTGAAAATTTTTACCTCTTTGCTAATACTTGGAGCATTTATTCCCTTATAGCCCAATCCTCGTGTATCACGATAATTTTTACTTTCTCCTAGCATAGTGGCTAATTTTCTTGAACTAGTATTGAACTTTTTCAAGTCATATTCCAACATCTTCATTTTATCAAGAGCAGCAGCTAAATCAGCCTCAAGACGTTTTTCTCGAGCGAGAAAAGCGTTTTCTCTGTCAACAAAACTTGCTTGCTGGGAGTTAATCCTTCCTTCAATTTCTGCAATTTTTTCTTCTAACAAGAAGTTTTTTTTATATACACGATCACATTCAAGTGACTTCCTACTCAGGTTTTCCTCAGTATCTTTGAGGACCGATTCGCAAGTGCGATTCTGACCATAAAGACCTCCGTAAATCCTTTTCAATTTCTTGTTTTCTCGACAGAGAGGAGTCAGAAGAGGTGTGACATGAGAAGTTGTAATCTTCTTCATTTTCCACGAATCCAAAAACTTAACGTACTCTGAGACTTCCTCATCAACATCTCTATCAATATCTGAATCACCTTCATCAGAAAGTTCATCCAACTGTTCTTCTAAGAGTGTTTCCCAATCAACAGTTTTTACATCAAGAGAATGTTTAGATATGACAGTTTTCTCAGGTGAAACGAAGCTTTCAGAATTATCTGGTGATTTCTGAATTGGTACGTTATTATAGATAGACTCGTCCATAATCAGATCGCTACAAACATAGACTTATAAGGTCTTTAATTTGTTTGCCTGCTCTGATACCAATTGAAAAAGCGGGGGTCTAACAACACCACCCAATATTTCGATTAACAATCTGTATGGACAAACTCGAATATACTTTCAAGAGAATCAACAAGACTCAATCAATTAAAGTATATCAACGAGTTTGTATCTCTCTCTTGATTTGATTTACTCAAGCAAGGACTGAGAGTTCTAATCAAATACAAGGTATAACTTGGACGGTACCAAAGACCAATATCCAAGGATCAATCAATGACAATCAACAACCAAAGGTTGGATTACTCTAATTGATGATCTAACACACAACCTGTATTATTTCAATTATAAAGATAAAACAATATAATGCGGAAATTGAAATAACACAGACACCAGAAATTTTGTTAACGAGGAAACTGCAAATGCAGAAAAACCCCGGTACCTAGTCCAGATTGAATACACACTGTATTAAGCCGATACAGATACTAGCCTACTCCAAGCTAACTTCGGACTGGACTATAGTTGAACCCCAATCAGTCTCCCACTGATCCAAGGTACAATTGTACTCCCTACACCTCTGATCCCAGCAGGATACTACGCACTTGATTCCCTTAGCTGATCTCACCCACAACTAAGAGTTTCTACGACCCAAAATCGTAGGCTTTAACAATAAACAAATCTGTCTCACACAGACAAGTCTATCAAAGGATCAATCTGTCTCCCACAGAAAAACCCTAAAGTTTTTGTTCCGTCTTTTGATAACCAATTGATAATACGGTCTTATATTCCCGAAGAACAGCCTAGATTAAACAATCAACTCACAACAATCTTAATCGTATGGTAGCGAAACAAGATGTTGTGGAATCATAAACGATAGAGACGAAGATGTTTGTGATTACTTTTTATATCTTGCCTATCGGAGAAATCAAACAATCTCAAGCCAATCAATATAATTGTACTGTTATAATAGAAGGTGCAAGATCATATCACACAACTACGATAAAAGTAGTATCGGTCTGGATTCACAATCCCAATGAAGTCTTTAAGTCGTTAACCTGGTTTTAGAAGAAGAAAACCAAAGTTTAAAGGAGAAACGACTCTAGTACGCAAACTAGTATCATACGTAAGGTGTGGGGATTAGTTTTGCACAATACTAAATGTCTCCTTTATAATCCTTTCAAATCATGGTTTTGCCTTAGTTACAAAGCAATCAATATTCACAGTTAGATGAAAACCTGATTTAGATTCAAGCTAATATTTCTCAACCGTTAGATCGAAAACTTAGCTTGTCATACACAAATGATTGTACGCTTATAGGTTTGTTAACCACACCCAAACCTGTACATTGTTGGTTCAACAATAGTCTACCCAAAGAGGTTAACCATATGAGAGTTTCATACCAACTATGTTCTTCTTCACCATAACTAGTTCAATTGACTCAAATGAACTAGTTAAGAGAGTTGTTCAATTGCAAGGAAATCTTATGTAACTACACAAGACACAATTGAAGCAAAGATCATTTGATTCACTCGAATCGGTTCATGAACTTTAATAGACATGGTTTGCAAATGCATTCCTTGGTCTTTTAAGATTAAGTTCAGAAATCATCTTTAGATATATAACC
Source organism: Papaver somniferum (assembly GCF_003573695.1). Classification (NCBI taxonomy): domain Eukaryota; kingdom Viridiplantae; phylum Streptophyta; class Magnoliopsida; order Ranunculales; family Papaveraceae; genus Papaver; species Papaver somniferum. Next base: position 21,292,206 of record NC_039358.1, read on the forward strand.
TTCTCAAGTTCGCAGACTAGGTTCGCGAACTTAAGATACCGGATATAGTTTACAAACTCCATCATAAATTCTCGGGTTCGAGAACTTCGCCGGTTCGCGGACTGGGTTCGCGGACTTGGCTCACGCAAGTAGTTTGTCAACTCCAGCAGAAATTCTCGGGTTTGAGAACTTCAGCAGTTCGCGGACTTGGCACTTGCCATACTTCCGGTTCTCTTGATCAACAAAGTTCGAAAACTTCGGTTCAAGGAGTCCATTGGTTATGTAATCTAAACTCTCATTCCAATCATTGAAACATTCTTAGAGGACGTTATGTAGTTGTTACACTATTTCTCGTCAAAGCAATTTCCAAAGTGATTGAAACATTCATGACTTTCGTCACTAGGTAAAGATAAACTTGGTCTAAGCGAAAAGCTTACCAACACATATTTCGAGATATAGATAGGAGAGGTATACTCGGCTCGAAATACCAAATGTGTATAATCTAATCTATATATATAGCATACAACTTTTGTCTCAAAGAGTAGGGGATAGAATAGATAGACTTTTGAGCGACAGATAAGTTCAAGTCTCGGCATACCTTTTTGTCGAGAAGTTCCACCGGTTCCTTGAGTAGATCTTCTACTTGTATGATGAATCTCCATGAAGTCCTTGAGCTCAACTACACTTACTATCCTAGTCCGAGACTTAGCTATAAGAGACTAGAAATCAAGATTTATAGTTTTGATCACTAACATTGACAAACATGCTTGAGATATAAACGCATGCGAGTTTGACCGAACAATGCTCTAACATTAAGTATGCGTACCCGTTTGCATACTTGAGTGGTTGAAGTTCTAAAATCGGTTTGCTCATGAACTAATACATTTATATAATAAGGAATGCAGTCTACGCGAACCGTGGCTATAATGTTCATGAATTGATTCGAATGAATCAAACCGATTTTGCTTCAATTGTGTTCTTGTATACTTCTATGAGAATATAACAATTGAACAACTCTATAACTAGTTTCATTTGAGTCATTTGAACTAGTTGTGGTTAAGATGAATAAGGTTGATATGAGAGTGTTCATATAGCTCACTTCGGTTAACTACTGTTGAGCCAAACTAGTGTACACGTTTAGGTACGATTACTCAAATCTAAATGAAGGTACATTTCATTTGTGTATAACAAGCTAAGTTCGATATAACGGTTGAAAGATATTAGCTTGAATCTAATCCCCACACCTTCTGTGTGATACTAGTTGCCACTAGAGTCAATTCTCCTTTAACCTTAGGTTTTTCATGAAACCCTGTAGGTTAACGACTTAAATACTTCATTGGGATTGTGAAGTTGGACCCAACTATTTCTCTGTAGTTGCGTGTTCCGATCTTACTTCTACTATCGTGATTGTGTATTATCTTTGCTAACATTTTCTTGAGATTTATCTACGATAGGTAAGATTAAAAGTTGTCACAAACATCTTCGTCTCATCGTTTGTAATTCCACAATATGTTGTTTAGCTTCCATACGATTAATATTACTGTGAGGTGATTGATAATACTAGGCTGCTCTTCGGGAATATAAGTCCGGTTTATCAATTGGTTCAAAAGACGGAACAAAACTCATAGGTATTTCTGTGGGAGACAGATTTATCTATTCCAATAGACTTTTCTGTGTGAGACAGATTTGTTTATCAAGTCTTCGAATTTCGGTCGTAGCAACTCTTGGTTGTGGGTGAGATCAGCTAAGGGAATCAAGTGCATAGAATCTTGTTGGGGTTCATAGACGTAAGGATCGCAACTGTACCTTGATCAGTGTGAGATTGATTAGGGATCAACTACATTCTAGTCTTAAGTTAATTGGTAGTAGGCTAGTGTCTGTGGCGGCTTAATACAGTATGGTGTTCAAAGCTGGACTAGGTCCCGGGGTTTTTCTGCATTTGCGGTTTCCTCGTTAACAAAATTTCTGGTGTCTGTGTTATTTCTTTTCCGCATTATATTTTGTTATATAATAGAAATATCACAAGTTGTGCATTACGTTCAATCAGTTCTTAAATCCGACCTTTGGGTTGTTGATTGAATTGATTGACACTTGGATATTGGTTTGTGATACCGTCCAAGTTATTTCTCTTATTCAATTGGGCTCGCAAATTCCTATTTGTTTGATTGCAGATTCAATTGAGAAATTGAGATATAACTCTTTGATATACTTTTATATAGATTGAGTCTGACTGTCTAGTTGATTCTATTGAAAGTATATTGGAGTTTGTCTTTTCAGATTGCCGAACGAAATATTGGGTGTGGTTGTTAGACCCCCGGCTTTTTCAGCCAGGTCCATCCTAGTTTGAACACGGGTGAAACCCAATTTAAAACAGTACAAAACCACTTTCATCTTATATTAAACACTGGTAAAACAAATTCACCTCAATCAAAAACCATACAAACAAGACTAAGATGAAAGCAAAATCAACCAATTGGTGATTCAATCAGCAAAATCATGTGTACACAAGTACACCAACAATTAAATTATATGGCAATTTTAAACTAGATAGTACACGAGTCACGTTCGTTCAGAAAATATAATCAAAAAGAAAATTAGAGTTTGAAAACTTACGTGATTTATGATTATCAAGCGTTATATTGATGATTAAAACCTAATTCACCATCTTCTTCTTCTGAAATGATGAAATTGAGAAATTATTAGGAAATTAGAGCATTAAAAATCTTTAATGGTGATGCTATTATATAATTTGGTTCATCATCAAACTACCCACCTAATAAATCATGGCTTCATAATATGATGCGAGAAGAACACTGGTTAAGAGCTACCGGAAAACGTAATCGGAAAACAAATGGGGGAGGTCGTGGAACTGTTATTCAAGAGGGTCAGAACCCTCTGAAATGCTCCATCCAGGCAAAAGCATTTGAGATCTGGGGGAATGATAAAATCATTACCATTAGGGAATCATACAAAGGAAGACGCTGGTTCAATTCTTTCACCAAAGAAGAAGGATTGTGGCTGATATTAAAGCTTCATGAAATTCTTCAGGAAGATTTTTACAAAAAAGATTGGACCTTCTCGCTAAAATCTGAATGGTTCACTCTCTCTAGGGACAAGAATCAAGGAGGGGAATTTTTAAAGCTCTTTGTACCTGACTCGAAGGGTTATCCTCATCATTGTTTCTTTCCCATAGGGAGGAACAAACAGGGATGGCGTAAGTTGTGTAAAATTATCGAAACTTGTTGTAAGTTTAACGACAAAGATGAGGTATCTTACTCTAACCTTCTGCCAAAAAAAGTTTCTATCACCAATGATCTTATCTCAATTACCTGTTGGAAGAAAAATCTCATGGTGGAGGGGTCAACAAGTAGTGATACTGAATCTAACTACTTGTGCAACTGGAAGTTGGATTTAAAGCTCGAAGTTAAAGCTCTAAACGTTGACTGGTCTGAAATCGGGGTTGGATGCAACATTATTTGAATATTAAAGAAGCATTTAAGAACTAGCCGTTATGTTATAATCAGGGAATGATGTTTGTTTTTTCCGTGGAAGAGAAAATAAGGCTACTTACTACTGGCTCTATTTTGGTAGATGGAGTAGAGATCAAATTTAATCCTTGGTCCTCTGAAACAAGCCTACTCTCTTCTCAAAAAATCTTTAATGCTTGGATTTCCATATCAGGTATACCATAAAATTGTTGGGATTTAATGTTATTCAACAACATTGCAGCTGCTTGTGGTGGACTCTTAGCTATTAGCCATGAGACTAGATCAGGAGAGGTGATTTCATAAAATAGACTAAAGGTGAAAGGTCTTATTTCTGCAAGTGATTGGTCTCTAGGGATGACTGTTAAAGATAAATGGATTATGGCTAAGATTTCGGTTGCTGAGAAGAAGGTAGAACACTCTTCGGGGATTCACGGGAGCCTGGTTTTTGAGCCGGATTCATCTTCAATCAATATCGGTGCAGATAGTGATGAAGCTTTGCGTATCTCTAGGATGAATCAAGGGCTTCCATCAATCATCTCACCTCTGACATGTACGTCCCCTCCCATTAATCCTCAACCAACTCAATTTAATTCTATGAAGGAAAGTCAATCTCTGTTATACTCTTCGCAACGGAAAACTTTGAATTTTATTAATGCGCTGGCTCACCCCAAACCAAAAGTTAACTTTAGTGGGCCTGCTAAATCCCAATATGGTTTTGTTCCAAAGGGATCTATTTCATTATCCAAAAGGCTCATTTTGTTAGCTAGTCTCTCTATATCTAGGAAGTCATCTCGTTTAGTTTCTCTGGATGAATCTCATATAGATGTTAAGGTTTAGGGATCGATGGATGCGGATGATTCTGACGCGGAGTCACAAGCAAATGAGTCGGCGTTTGCCAATTTGACTCGAGATATTGAAGACTCAGAGATTTTGGCACCGTCCTTACCTATGGAATTATAAGAAGGGAAAATCCCTAATATCTCTCCATGCTCGGATGATTATTCTCATCTGATTGTCTCTGATCCTCTTCCAATTGAAGATAAATCGACGCACTCTAAGGAGATAATCAAGACTTCCTTTCTAGCAATGAATTCTCCCTTGGATAAGACAATGATGCAATCAAATTCAACATCCCATCAGGTTGATAATCAAACGGTGGGTTTCAGAAAAAGTGGCTTATCAAGTCAGTAGTGTTCTAACCCCATCTGATTCTTTCTTTTTGGGTCGACAATGTGATCCCGTCAAATTAAACAAGGCTCAAAGATATTTGGAATACAAATTTGATACCCTTTTTGATATGGCAAAAGGGGTTTTAAGCCCTAACAGGACGACTGTTCCTGATTCAAAAGAAAAATTTATGGAGATGATTATACATGGAATTCAATTACATGTTGATACTTTCAAAGACCAAATTAGTGAAGGAGAAAAGGCAGTTTCTAGTGAAATTCCTATCCTATCACGAGTTTCTCCTAGTCTCGGGGATGAGTCTCAGGATTTGGATCAAATGGAGCAAGGGGAAAATTCATATTCTTCGGACCCGTCAATTCCTCCTGGATTCGAAACATATAACCGTTTCCAAGGGATTGAAGAAGATCAGATGGTTGCTTCAAAAATCACCGACATCAGCATTACCAAACTAGCAGTGTCCGAGCCGGTTCAAGGAGCCAACACTAGGGTGTGCAGAAAAAAGAAAGGCTCTTCGAAATCTCTTCCTAGTCCTAGTAAGATTTCAACAGGTAATCTCATGGAGTTTGGTTCTATAATGGGGATCAGCTTTCCCTCTTCGAAGGAAAATCGTAATGAAATGTTTAGTGGTGTGGCGAAAAAACAAGGGTTTAATCATGGAAGAGGTTGATGAAAATCGTACTTAAATGTAGCTTGCGCTCTTGATTTAGTTCGCAAGTAATATGGTAGCTTAGTTTCTAAGGTTTGTCAAGAGACCTTTGTTACTTTTTGTATATTCCTAGAATTTTTTTGCTTTGATTGGGTTTGTTTTCCCCTTATTTTGGTGTATTCGCTTGCACACTACTTGTGTGCTTCTTAATACAATTCTTTTTGATCGATACAAAAAAAAATCATTAATGGTGATGGTGTTAATTGCAATCAAATTGGAATCAGTTTTTTTTTTGTGGTGGTGGTGAAATCCTGGTGTTAATGGTGGAGAAAGATAACGAGATTATGGAGAAAAATAAGGTGTAGATGGTTGAGAGTTTTAAGATTTCATAGAAAGATGAAGTTTCTGGTTTTTCTGCTCGTGAGGACTTGAGAAAAGGGGGAGGCGGTGTGGAAAGATAAGGGATATGTGGAGGGGACTTTTCGATGGTTTTGAAGTGTTATAAAAGAAAAAGATATCAAGGGTACGGTTGTTAATTTTAGGTTTAATTTCTTCCGTCCATCTCACCCAACCCAATACTTTAGCCGTCCATTAAACCAGATTTCAAGATTTTCTGGGCACATGACCCATTTTCTCAAACAAAATCAAGATAATTTCTTAATCTAAGAGTTTTCCAAAATTTCGTCTTTTTATAAGGGATGGAGGGAGTATATTATAAAATAAAAGAAGTAACATACTAATATTAGTACAAAACTTAATGTTCAAACAACAAAAAGAGCTCATATAACAGAAACATGACCAAATAAAGCATAAAAACCGATAAATCGGTGAATAATGTTTTTTTTTATCTTAGCCCAACCATTTTAATAAGTATCTTCTAGAGAAAGATAAAATCCATTAGGAAAGGAAAATTTTGCCAGAAATCTTGATATATCGAGAGAGTATATTATCAAGTAAAAGAAACAACATACTAATATTAGTACAAAACCTAGTGTTCCAAAAACAGAAAGAAGTGATATAACCGAAACATGACCAAGTACAAGCATGAAAAGAACCGATAAATCGGTGAAAAATAGTTTTTTGGATCTTAGTCCAACTATTTTAATATTTGTTTTCTAAAAAAAGATAAACTCCATCGAAAAAAAATATTTTGCCTAATATTTTTATGTCGGTGAAGAATCTAGTGGCCACAAAAATTCTCCGACTTACTTGAACCTATTGTAACCCAACGAAGAACCAACTAAAAACATAAATAAACATCATAAAGACGGAAACGATGTTAAAGCGAATAAACCATGCCCAAAATATGGAGGATTTTGCTGAAGTAACTGAAAATAAAATAAAATAAAATCTATCTTTAATACTACTAAGATATATTTAGATGGGAAAATTAGGCTAAGACCCCACCCATGGGTTACCTATAATATGAGGCCCCTAATTAAAAAAAGTTTAAATCTAAGCCCCGAATTATTAAAAGACGTCCACACCCTCATGTATATTGTCAGTCCCCTAATTAAAGAAAATTCAAATTTAGACCCAAATATTAAAATATAGTAAAATGATGTCCCCACCACTACCTCCGCCTCTCACCACCAGCCGTCGTCGCCCACCGCCGCCGCCACCTCCCAACACATCTATATGGCATATGTAACGTGAAGTTACACATCTGTATGGCATATGTAACGTGAAGTTACACATCTGTATGGCATGTGTACGCAAAAGTTACACATTCATACGTCATGAAACTGTTAACATGGGCATATGGCATGTGTATTTTGAAGTTACACATCCATAATAAATGTGTATCTAGAAGTTACACACCTATATTCAGTAATTGAAACAATAATTTCATTTATAAAAATTTCTCAATGTATCAATTATTATTGAACACAACTATAAACGAGCTAAAACACGAAAAACGAAATCCTAGAAATAAGCTACGAGATCTTATAATAAAATGTTATCTTCCCTTCTTATCTTCCTCGATTCCAAAATGCTTACGTATCTGTAACAAAATAAACATCCACGAGTAAGGTTGGATGAAAAAATCCATAGAAGCAAAACTATAGAACAATTACAAGGTGAATAACAAAGATCATCAAAAGACACTTGATGACTTATCTAAGCAAGTGTAGTTAGGAGTTACACATACTCTGTGTAGTGTAACTGGGAGTTACATATGCATCTTCTAATAAAATATGATGTGTACTCAGCAGTTACACACCAACTGACTTGTGTAACTGAGGGTTACACATGCATATAACATGTGTAATTAAAAGATACACATGCATCTGGCTTGTGTAACATACATATGAATAGTGTAACTAAAAAGTTACACATGCATATGAATAGTGTAACTAGGAGTTACACGTGCATATGATTGGTGACTGAAATATCATATAGTCAATCAAAACTAGATTTCACAACAGACAAGTCGACCAAAAACTAGAATTGCAATCAATTTGCATAACCAAATTGGTCAATATGCAGCTATCATAATACTAAAGTTATGCAGGAAACCCATGAAATACTGTCGCAAGGAGTTTAAAAAACCTATCATACAATAATTTAGTTTTGAAAGCTACGCATACAACAATAACACAAACTTTAATTACCTTCCCGCTAAAGAAAGAATTTCATTTATTGAAACCACTGTATATTCTGCATCAATATCATCTCCCTCAGTCTCCTCATCATAATTCTCCTCACCGAAGCCAGCAACCTAGTAAAAAAAATGTAATCTAATCAACCATCAATTGATCCAAAAAAAGACTAGTGTCTTGTCAGTGCGCACAAAACACGTCGAGACCTGCATAGACATCAATTGATCCAAAAAAGGCTACAATTATTCAGAAATTATTGTCATAAAAATATTAAGATGTCATAGTCTAAACACTCCAAAAAAAACATGTGTAATCAGTTGGTATGTATACAAAATGCATGTGTAATTGGGAGTTACACATGCATATGGCATGTGTAACTCGGAGTTGCATATGCATATGGCATGTGTAATTGTGAGTTACACATGCACCTGTAATAGTTCCAAATATTCTTGTATAATCACAAGAGATACATTAAAGTTCCCCAAACACCAAAAAGTACAATCAAATATATGATGGGATTTAGCAATTACCCGTTCAAACAAGAAATCGTTTTTTGCTGTCATAGTGCACTGTATTACACGGAAGCTACTAAAAAGATCTCTGGTTTGTGTAGACAATAACAATGAATATCATGAAATAAATAAATGACATTTTGAATGCTAAAGCAGTTAAAAAAAATAAAAACAGATTAAAAAAAGATGGAAAAAGTTCATACACAAGCAAACTGTACTACATGTAATTGGCAGTTACATATTCATACAGTTATAACAATTACTCTCTTTGACCACTTTGCAGGGCAATATGAAGAACATCCCACGACTAATCTATCTCTCATTTATAACATGACATATGAAACTAAATATCTCTAAAATTTATGAAAAATAAGATATTTACCTATCAGAATTGGGATGACGACAGCCAGCGGGTCAAGATGGTTAAAGTTTTCAGCAAGAGCTGGAATATATATATATGAAAATCGTCTGGATTACGGTTGCAAAGGGTAGTGAAATAAGATGTCCAAGTGAGGGAAACACTTGCTCCTCCAACAATATACTCAAAGAGAATGTTACCAGCGGCAATGAAAGCAAAGAAGTCACCCAGTTCCACCCTTATATAAGCCAATGATCCTCCTATAAAAATAACAATCCACTTACATCTTGTCCCACAAAGAAAATTTGGGTAAAATCATTAAGAAACAACATAATAACAATAAATTTCCTCTTGTAACCATTTGAGAAAGACCACAGTATCCGTGTGCCCTTTGTAGACACTGTTATAACTAACCTTGGCGCACAAGTCGTGCATGGAGGCGCCTAACTAAATAAAGCGTCTAAGGCGCAAAAACGTGAGCAAACGTTTTTCTTTTTAACTTTTCTTCGTCGCCTTGGGCGCATTAGGCTCACCTAGGCGCTAGGCAAGAAAACAAGAAGGAGAGTGTTTAAGAGTAAACAAAAGCATACCTGCAACAGGAATCTCGCAAGCAAACTCAGTGTAACAGAAGATACAGAGCATGGCTGAAACACCAGAAACCAAGAAAGACAAAACAATAGCAGGTCCATCATCTCTACTTGCTTCTAAACCAGTTAACACAAAGATTCCAGCACCAAAAACAGCACCAAACCCAAACCAAATTAAATCCACTTTGCATCATCATCAAAATGAGAAACTCAATCACATGACTACTGCCTTCTTACCATGACCAAAACCATATACAACATCCAAATTGTACGTACAATAGCTCATAAAAACATTAACCACAACGAAATAATATAGATCACATTCCATAACTTGTTTCAATTCCAAGTCAAATTGTTAACTTCTCTGTTACCTCCAGTCACTGTTCAGAACAAATAAATAAATAAAATCAAACTATCAAAACCTAAAAATCAATCCAGAAATTAGAACAAAGAAAAGAAAGAATCAGACCGGATATTCTCCATTAACTATTGAAAATTGAAAGTTCCAATTAAAGGAACAACTAATGGAGAACATTTATGAGTTCAAACCAGATCGAATTGTAATGTATAAGAAAGTAAAATCTACGGGTAACGGAAATTAAGATACTTTGAGTTCAAAAATAAACTTGGATTTTCAACCAGAAATACAGACTAAAAGCTAGATCGAATTTCAATTCGAAACCCTAGAAAATTTGTTGATTAAATTTTTCAAAAATTTCAATCTCAAAAGAGAGATCAAGATGAAATACTTATAGATCTATGTTCTAATCATGTTTTGAATAAGGATTTCTAGATGAAATCATATTGATTAGGTTTTCAAAACACACCGGAAATACTTTTTATGAAATCAATCGATTTGGAAATCAACAAATCAATAGTTTTAATCAAATGAAACGATTAAGAACATTAAACTTATCTTTCTGATCGTAATTTGATGATTAAATCCTCATTTCCAGTTGTTGTTGAAGGTTTTCATCAAGTTTTCTTCATCGATTCTGCAATGAAGCATAAAAAACAAGTGACGTTGTTATGGTGTTTAGGAATTTTATTTCTTCTTGTTCCAACACTCGATCGATTTTCTTCTTCATATACTGAAAATCAGTCTTTAGAAATTATTTTCGCAAAGCCGAGAGAGAAAAGATATCGGAGAAGAGAGAGAAAGAGAATGTATAAATGAAAATTTATTCTGCTTTTACTCTTGTATACATAGAAAATGGTAGTTTTGTCAATATCAAAAAAAATAATTATGGACCAGATCTGAAGAGAAATTGATATTTTGGACCTAGTAATATTATTTTTCTAAAGTGTGGAGTTGACAGTAAAGGATCCATTTTGTGGGGCTTCTATATATTGAACCCATATAGTAGGGGTTATAGTAGTTTTCACTATTTAGATTCGTGGATATCTAAACAAATATGCGTAATTAAACGACGATTGGAAAATTCCTCTCTCTCACCTGAAATCGAACTCTAAAGGAGAGGAAGGATAGTTCAAGAATTTGGAAATGCCATATCCGCAGGCTATATAAGAATGGAATATTGTATGAAATATAATTGGTTTTCGTGTGATTATATTTCTTTTTTCTTTTTTCTTTATGATTGTATAAAATTTTATCTTTTTATCTATTATTTTGATAACGTATACTGGGCCTGATTCCAGCCCCTTGTTAACCCAGCATACCATCTCTAGTAATAAGATAAATTTTAGCTCTATTTATAAAGGAGAATTAAGAAGGATAAAGAATTCATTCCTTCCAAGTGAGAGTTGATCTCTCCAAATAGACCAAACAAGGGACGAGCTTAGCAAAGGGGTAATCTACGCCATAAATTTTTGGGTAACATCATCTTACTATGATTTTTCTTGTAGATTTTATTTTTAGCTCATCTTTAGTTATAATTAATTAATATGGATTTTAACATGTTTAATATAGCCCATATTTTAAGAGGTAATTTAAATTTAAACCTTATTTGAAGCAAAATAAATTTTCTTCTCCACTCAATTATCACCCATTGTGCTTCCATGAACTATAAATTTCTTTCTATAATCATACCTTTCCCTTAATATTTTTTTTATTTTATTATTTAGTTTCCTATCGATCTAGTATTTTACAGATGAATTAGAATTTTTGATTAAATAATACGCGCTTCGTTTTATTTGTATTTTTACCGCAGCCTTCGGTCACCTTGTAAATCAATGACATTCCAACCATACCCAAAACCAATCCTGAGTCCATCCTAAAATTAACCACTTGATGTAATGTAATCTTGCATTTGGCTCTTACAAAAGTTATTTGAGCGAGTTTTGGTTGGGAGACCAGATCCAAAATTGAATCCAACACACGACCCTAGATCTAAAAGCCATGACTGCTAGTAGGAATATTTGTTTATTAGAACGGTATTAAAGTTTATATAAGACAAACTTATATAAATATTAGTACCTCGCCAGTAATCTAGAACCCCTTTAATGTTGTCTAAAAACGGGCTCTGTCCTATATTTATTCTCGAATAACTTTGTGCACTTTAGTATATATGAATATTTATTTATTAGGAAGGTATTAAAGTTTATATAAGACAGACTTATATAAATATTAGTACTCTCCAGTAATCTGGTACCCCTTTAATGTTGTCTAAAAACGGGCTCTGTCCTATATTTATTCTCGAATAACTCTGTGCACTCTAGTATACGCGTAGCAATGGCATCCGTACGTTCTCCTTCATTTTTTTGTGTGGCATTTATAAAATCATGACGACTAGTTTTATCTGCAACTCCAATCAATAATTGGACACTAATTTAACTACAACGCACGAATCAAAGATGAAAGTTACATGCACGCCTGATGATCACCATTCACTCTACTTCCGTTTTCATGCCTAATTACTAACAATTTTATCTTAGAGTTCTTTTTGTTGAACACTTTCCAGGCCCGTCTAAGTGTTAACCACTTGAAATTAAAGGATTTAATAAATAAACTAATGATAGGTTTAGTTTACTTCAAAATGCAAGGCTATAGCAGACTCGAAAAGGATTGATGACCGAAGAACACATTGCTAATGACTCCCTCTCTTGAGATAGTGAAATCATTCAAACTAGTTGTTGAACCCGTACTAGATATTCTTTAGAGGAATGTATTTTTTTGGTGCTAGTGAACTTTTAGGGACTCAAAATTTGATTATTTATCACTTCAATGGCCGACTCTCCCTGACATTTTTCTATGTTACTGATTTTGTTTTTTCAGTTCTCCACTTTGTGAACCACTTCGATTTTCATTTTCAGCTCGCCCACGTTCATTTTCAACCGCATTCACCATTTGTGCACTATTTGTCGCAACCTTTTCCACTACATCCCTGCTCTTTGTTCTATGTTTAGTTTCTTTCCTTGGAAATATATCCTTCCTCCGTGCAGCTTCCGTTGGTGCATCCATTTCGAGAGTGTAAATCTGAGATAATGCAGCCTCTTTTCCATCGGGAGGCACGAATGAACCCATCTTATGATAACTCTGACCCTGCACTCTAAATGTTAAGGGGCCATAACCTTTCTTGTTGACACTGTAATCTTTTATAGCTCCGGTAGAAATAAAAGCAAGCAAAGAGTTGTGTTTACAGATATGTTTTCTAAACTTTTGTAGGTACACATTTCATCTTCCTCCACGTGTCCACAAAGACACACGTGGAGGACATGCGGCTGAGAGCATCAAAATATGATATCACACGTGGACAGTCAAGAGTCACTTTATCATATCCCCAGAAAGATCTAAGATATACGGTTGAGGATAGTCCGACTGACGCAGACAAGACAGGGGCAAAAGACAGCTGTCTACCGCGGACAGAAATCTCAACTACCCGCATTAAATACCCTCAAACAACATACGTGTCAGTCAGATTGTGGAGGAAGCGCAGATAGCACTGCATACTCAGACAGAACACGCAGACAGAGCCGAGAACACGAAGACTTCTGCTTAAGCGGCACAAGACACAAGAGGATAAGGTTATAACGGGCTTCAGAAGTGGACCCCACGTAACCACCCTATAAATACCCCTCTCTCCCAAGTGAAGAGGGGGATCCGAGAACATTGAGAGGAGAATAGGAGAGAGACAGAGAGAGATAGAGAAAGTGTAAGTGAAGTTCCTCCTGCTACGCAGGCTTATGTTGATCTCAAAGTCATTCGACTATTTCTGTAACCATCATACATATAATGAAAAACCCAAACCTGCAGACAGAGATCTGAGTGATGAATCATATAAGTTAATCGTTTCATCTATATTCATGCATTTATACTTTACATGTTCGATTCGATACTTATGATACATCATGTTCGTACGTTTTATACTTCATCCATTATTTATCTTATTATGCGAGCTAAGAACAATGATTGTAGTTGATGAGACGAGGAAGAGTTTTAGGACTCTGAGTCAAGGATTCGACATGACCAATTCATCCCCTCAGGCGCAGCCTATTTACTATATTGTCATGAGTCTGCGCGCATTATTTGTGAACACTCAGATGACAATGATCTTTGTGTTCACAATCTGGCGCTAGAAACAGGGATCTTCATCCCAATAAAAGATTTATCTTCTCCTGTGACTTGTTTCAGGCTTCATTCTCTGAAAATAACGATGCATGGAACACTACGGCTTTTCCGTACATAATTTCAAAAAAAACCAAAATTATGAACAGATCTATGTTTACCTAAGCAGATCTGATTTTCCATGCATTTTCTAAGTTTTCACATCTTTGAAAATCAAAACTTCGAACAAATCTGCGGTCATCTAGATAGATGGTCGCCTTGTGTATCTTCAAGATTTTACACCTTTGAGAACTCAAAACGCTAATAGATATCACGTGGGGCCCATTGTCTTCGTGATTTTTTTTCTCTCTTTCAGGAAAACATTAAAAGATGGAGAAAAGCAAAGATGTCGGGAAGGCAAAAGCTTCGTCAAAAGAGACGCCAAGGACAACCCCAGTTGTAACCAGGAGTAAGCAGAGAGGTGAAAAGATAAAGGCAGTGGATAGGGTACAGGATAATGCAGAAAGCACGCCCCCCATCAATGCCAACATCATCGCAGCAAACGCAGTAAATTCCGCGACAGCCAAAGCTGGAGCTTCAAGAGCTGGCGGATCCAAAGTTGGAGCTCCCAGAGTAACCAACGCTCAACTACAGGAACATCAGGAAGTCGTAGCAGAGTCAGGAATACAACAACCCCTCTATGGGATGCCCTTAACCAACGAACAAAACATACCCTTTCCAGCCAAAAAACCGCTTCTAATAGCAGGTCTACCCGCACAACAACCGTCGGGGTCCCAAGGTACACGGTTAGACCCACCAGAACCAGTGATACAGATCGTGGATGAGGAACAAACCATAGCCGCTGATGAACAATTGCGGGCAGGAACACCAAATCAAGGGTCAAATCATTTCGCTCAGATGATGGCCGAGCTGATAGAATTAAGGAAGAACCAGAAGGCATACGCAGATGCTGTGGCGATATTAGCACAAGAGAACCAAGCTCTCAAGGAAAGAATCATTCATAGCGCAGAGGTAGAAAATCAACGCGACGAAGCTAACTCCAAGGCTCTAGCACCTAATCAAGACAGAAGAATGGTGGTCGCAAACAACCCACTTCCATTGAATCGAAGAGGAGAAAGGAGCAGCCAAAGATCAGACCCTGATTACAATCCTGAGAACTCGGACTACTACGACGGTACCACCCTCCTACGAGCGAAATCTACCATTCATGAAGAGCACCAGGTCGCAATGGAAAATCTGTGTGCTGAGATGCTGGCAGAAATCAAGGAGCTAAAGACTAGGCAGGGAGGCGGAAGACTAGAACAAGTGATGAAGGAAGCAAACACTACCCCGCTGACGCAACACTTGGCCAGGGCTTCCATACCGCAGAAGTGTTCGGTTCCCGCCTTCGATTGCTATGAAGGGTCAACTGATCCTGCGGCTCATCTTCGATATTATAATCGAATGATGGCCCGCTGGGATAACGAAGACTCCATACTGTGCAGATACTTCCCATCAAGTTTAAAAGGGTCCGCGTTGTCATGGTTTGATAACTTGTCATCAAACTCCATCGACTCCTACGACCAACTCACAGAAAAATTTCTAGCAACATACATGTACAACAAGGTTGTAAATACAGGCATGGACAAGCTATTATCTCTGGAGATGAAATACAAAGAGACCATCAGAGAATATACCGATAGATGGCATAAAATTTGCCAAGGTATTGGCAACGTAGATCCCGTGGTTAGTATCAACTGCTACAAATGGGGGATGGACAGGATGAGTCCTTTGTTTGTCGAGATCCACGGAACCATCCCAACCACCGAAGGAGATCTCCGGATAATCATAGAAAAGCATGCCAGGTTAGAATAAATTCAGCGTGAAAATACCAGAGCTCATACTCAACGTCCCACACGCACAAATTACGTGGATCAAGCCAGCGGGTCCAAAAGAGGAATCACAGAAGATCGTCCCAACGAAGAAAGGAAATAACGAAGGGATGATAGACGAAGAGATGATCGAAAATTTGAAGATCAAGTCTATACCAAGATGAATACCAGTTATTCGCGCATCCTGAGAGAGATCAAGGGGAGAGAGAACCTCGATTGTCCATGGTCCAAGGGAAAGCAGCCTCCTAAATCATAAAAATCCAAGGAATACTGTGAATACCACTGTTTCAACGGTCATCAAACAGAAAAGTGCAAAAATCTCAAGATAATGATTCAAAAACTAATCGACGCAGGAGACCTGAAGCAATATATACAGAAGATTGATAACGAAGATAGAACCAAGAGAGGCAAGCAGGTTCAATTACCGGAAGGCAACCGCACCCTCAACACGATTTCATGTTCAGAGATTCAAGGACCATCCCTAACCGCCCAGATTGGGAAGAGATTGAGAAAACAATTCGAAGATTATTGTGAGCTTTATAAGATCGATGGGAAAGAGGTAAACGAGCACGAACAATGGATGGACGCGCCCATGACTTTCGATGCAGACCATGTGGAAGAAGAAATGGAAGACCATAATGATCCTCTAGTCCTCACACTCCCAATAACAGGGTGCAATGTCAAGAAAATTCTCATCGATGGAGGAAGCTCGGTCAACGTCCTGTTCTATGACACGTTAAAGCGTATGGAACTCAACGACGAGCAACTGCTGTCATCTTACTACACCATCTACGGATTCAACGGCGCAGCTACAAAGCCCCTAGGGGACATTGTCTTGCAAGTAGACGCGGGGCCCATGAAAGTGGACACTCGATTCAGCGTCGTAGATGCACCTTCACCCTATAGTGCCATCATCGGAAGAAGATGGGTTCACAAGCTCAAGGGAGTAGCTGCAACCTACCATCAATATCTCAGATTCCCAACACCTCTGGGAGTCATGGAAATTAAAGGAGACCAAGTAACTGCGCAGGAATGTCAGACCTTACAAAATCAGATCAATAATGAGCAGGAAGAGAAGCACCAGTCCCGAAGATCCAAAAATGAGAAGATAACCATAGATGCATATCTGGAAGAAATCTCCGGAAAAAGCCTTCTGAACGTAAGCACCACGGGCAGCGCAGAAGCAAGCACCTCCGCGACAAAAGAAGACGGAGAGCCTACCAAATAGCAATTAAAGAATGTTCCTCTCTTGGGGGAACCAAAACCCACGTTTACACCCACCAAAGCAGCTAAAGAAGTCAACATAGGTACTGAGGGAAACCCGAAGATGATCAAAATAGGCACCTTGATGGATGAAGAAAGAGAAACCGCGCTAATCAAACTTTTAAAGGAATACGCGGACATTTTTGCTTGGAAATTGGGGGACATGCCGGGAATTGACCCAAATTTAGTTCATCACGAACTTCGAATAAAACCAGGTACCCCCCCCCCCCCCCCCCCTTAGGCAGAAGGTGCGCAAAGTAGCTCCAGAATACCATCGAGCAATTGAAGTGGAACTCCGCAAACTACTGGACGCAGGATTCATCAAAGAAGTCAAGTACCCAACATGGATCTCTAACATGGTCATCGTACCGAAGAAAAATGGCGGAGTAAGGATATGCATCGACTTCACCAACCTTAATAAAGCTTGCCCAAAAGATATCTATCCACTGCCAAGCATTGACCAACTTGTCGAGGCAGTCGAAGGATACGAAGAAATGTCATTTATGGATGGGTACTCTGGATACAACCAATTATTCCTAGCAGAAGAGGATCAGCAACATACAACATTCTATACACCGCACGGCCTCTATTGATACGTAAGAATGCCCTTTGGACTTCGAAACGCAGGGAAAACCTACCAAAGAATGGTGGATGCAATTTTCAAACCGTGGATTGGAAGTACACTGGAAGTATATGTGGATGATATGCTCGTCAAAAGCAAGCTGCGCAAAGATCATCACCAAGACCTAAAAGATATTTTCCAAGCAATGAGAGCACAACATGAAGGTAAACCCAGAGAAGTGCACTTTTGGTGTAACTTCCGGAAAGTTCCTCGGATATTTGGTGACGAAGAGGGGCATTGAGTCGATCCCGCTAAAATTGAAGCCATCGTAAGAATGCCATCCCCAAAGAATTTAAAAGAGGTTCAGAAACTCAATGGTTCACTGGCTGCGCTGGGGAGGTTCATATCCAGGTCCTCGGATAGATGTAAGCACTTTTTTAACATTCTCAAAAAAGGAAGCAAATTCGAATGGACGGCAGAGTGCGAGGAAGCTTTCGAAATATCAAAGAATACCTGGCTGAGATCCCTATACTACAAACCAGACCCCGATGAAGTGTTGGCACTATACATAGCAGCAACAGAAGATGCAGTCAGCGCAGTATTGGTTAAAACCAACACGAAGATAGAGCAGCCCATCTATTACATCAGCAAGACTCTGAACGCAGCAGAGAGGAACTACACGAAGATCGAGCAGCTCATCTTGGCATTAGTATGGGCAACCCTGAAACTCAGAACTTACTTTTTGACTCACTACGTCCGCGTCCCATGCAAAGCTCCGCTAGAAGCAGTCCTTAAAAACGCAGGAAAGTAGGCAGAATTGCAAAATGGAATACTCACCTAGATCAATTCAATATCATCCATGAGCTAACACTCTCAGAAGTCACAAGTATTAGCAGATTTCCTAGCAGACTTACCGTTGGATAACTACGAAGAAGTCATCATCGAAGGACGAAGGCAGCAGGACTACCAGAAATGGACGAAGGTAAAGACCCTATAGACATCTTGGAACCAAAAAATCCTAGGCAATGGGAAGTCTTCGTAGATGGTCGAAAAATAAAGAAGGGGCGGGGATAGGCATCGTAATCACCACCCCAACAGGAGACAGGATCATACATGCTTTCAGGTTAGAATTCAAGGGGCATACCAACAACATAGTTGAATATGAAGCAGTGGTGCATGCCCTTCAGTTGATAATAGAAATGGGCATAACTGACGTGCGTCTGACAAGCGATTCGCAGCTGGTCATCCGACAAATAGGGTTGCAATATAATGTTTATGACAGAACATTGTCAGCATACATGGAATTGGTGCAAACACTGGCATCACAAATTCCAAACATCAAATTCCGACACCTGGCAAGGAAGGAGCTCAGGCACGCGGACGCCCTGGCCTACATATCATCGATGCTCAGAAACGAGGACGTCAAAGCAATCAAAGTAACCAGGATTTACGAGCCTTCAATTGATATTCAAGAATTCTGCGCTGCACAGCAAGGGAACACGCAGAAGAAGATATTGCAGATGATGACGTGGGAGAATTCATCGCGGATGATTTCCAAGAAGACGACATCATGACTAAGGCAGACCAAGATGAAGACTTCAGCAAAGAAGAAGATTGGAGATCTGAGATTCATCTTTTCCTAAAAGAAGGAATACTACCCTCGGATCTAAAGCAAGCCAGAAAAATACAGTCAAAGGCAGGAAGATATGATCTGAGAAAAGAATTTTGTACAAAAAATCTTTTCTCGGACCATTATTACGTTGCCTATCCAGATCCGAAGGCCATTTGATTTTGAAAGACATACACCGCGGCGACGCAGGCAATCACAGCGGAATGAGATCCCTAGCAGATAAGGCGAAAACTCAAGGATATTACTGGCCAACAATGATACGAGACGCTGCAAGAATGTCACGAAGATGCGAAGAATGCCAGCGTTTCGCCAAAAAAATCCACGCACCCGCAACAATGTTGAACCCAGTAGACAGCCCTTGGCCATTCTCAAAATGGGGCATAGACATCGTGGGTCCCCTAATCGAAGGATCAGGGAAGAGAAATTTTTGATAGTGGCCACGGACTATTTCAGCAAATGGGTAGAGGCTAAAGCCCTGGCAAGGATCCGAGACGCAGATGTCTTCACATTCATCTTTCAAAACATCATTTGCAGGTTTGGCATACCAGCTGAGATTGTATCTGACAATGGCAAGCAATTCCAGGGAAAAAACATCGACTTACTCTTCGATACTTTCAAAATTCGAAAGAACAAGTCAACACCAATTTACCCTCAAAGCAATGGTCAGGCAGAAGCCACAAACAAAACCCTCGCACTCATCCTCAAAAAGCAGTTGGACGAATACAAGAAGCGTTGGTGTGAGCAACTACACAACGTTTTGTGGGCTTATAGGACAACTCGAAGATCAGCCACGGGAGAATCCCCATTCTTACTCACCTATGGAGCCGAAGCTATTATCCCAACAAAATAATCATGCCAACTACGAAGACTGAAGCATGGGAGAAGAACCTCACAGCGGACATGATGTTGGAAAGGTTGGATGATCTAGAAGAGAGGAGGGAGGCAGCACTAAAAAAATGGAAAACTATCAAAGGAAACTAGCAAGGGAGTATAATAAGAGGGTTAAGCTTAGAAATTTCGTAGAAGGGCTATGTGCTGAGGACCATTCCCCAATACCAACGAGAAAGAAGTGGGGGGAAATTAGCACCAACATGGGGGGGACCCTTCGTCATACATGATGTTGCAGGAAATGGATCTTATTATCTGCGCAACCTAAAAGGGGAGATCCTCAACACCCATGGAATGCAAAATATCTCAAGCCATACTACCCGTAGAAAGCAACGCAGACCTGCATCTGCGTGAAGAGCCAGAAGAAGAAAACGACGCTTGCGATCGACATGTTTCTATCTCTGAGAGAGGAATAGCAAACCTCAACCTATCAATCAAGCAAACTTTTGGCAAAAAATAGTCAAAATACATGGAGCAACATAGTAACAAGACGACGCGTGTAAATACAACACCTCACGAGAACCCTACACCTGTAAATACAGAGAAATGACCTCCGCGTCAATACTTCATCTCCTATTTTTTGCTATTTACTACCTCAGAGGTTCCATCAATGGAATTCTAAATGTAACTCAACAAACTGAATAGACACTTTAACCCTCTTTCACCCGTGGACGTAGACACTCTGCTGTCGAACCACGTAAATACTTGTGTTAATTGTTGTTTTATTTTACTTGGGGAAAGTAGTCACCTACAATCTCTCGGGACTCCCCTATCAGCGTCTATAAGTGTAGGACCATGGGGAAGGCATCCAGCAGAAAGAGATACCCAACCAATCTTATGGCAGCGGGTTGACGGAATGAATGTACATTCCAAACAACTCATATCCTAGAACGCTGCCCCGACCCCCACCGTCTGGGAATCCTCTGGCCCAGGATTAGCCAGGGGGTGACAGGTCTCAAGACGTTCACGAAGATACACATATCTTCGGGTTCGCACTCAAACACTTCGCTATCCTTGATTACATTCAGTTATATTCCAAATTAACCGTAACAATACTTAAAAGGAAATCGGACAACACAGATAAAAATTAAAACAATGATCAATTCATTAAAAGTTGATTACAGGCTTGGCAATGATACGCGGAACAAGAAAATACAAAAGGAATCTCACGAAGCCTTATAATCAACAAAGATCAACTTTCTACAATAATCTACTTGGATAGTTCAACCCCACCAGCAGGTTTAGCATCTTCCCCTTCTGCGATGAAGGTACGCTCCCACCCGAGGAAGGCCCTGAAGAACCAGATGTAGGAGGCGGGGGTTTCTGGCGCGGATAGCCCTTGATAAGGCCATGCTCGGTCTTAAGATCATATCGATGTGTATCCAGAATCTTGTTAGTCTCTTCCACTAGTTGACATCGAGCCTTGTACGTAATAACAGTATTCATCATCTCAGCCTTCGACAACAACGAGGAAAGGCGACTCACTTCCTTCGAAGCGGCTTGGGAAGCCTCGTCCCTTGCTGTAGCTAAACCTTTGTGATAATTAATCTGGCTTTCCTGATGCACTAATTTAGATTGAGCCTTCGCAAGCTCTTCATTTGCAGTGCGAAGCTGTCCCTGGAGCTCTGCAAGGAAAAGAAAAATGCAGATGGTTAGGTCCAGGAAATTACAGAATCACACTCGATAATATAAGCATATACCTTCGACTCTCGCCGAAGCTATTTCATATTCGTTAACAACAGCATCACGGGCTTCATCAAGAAAGTCATACTCATCTGACAACTTCTTATAATCCGCTTGAAGGGTTGAAAGAGCGTACTGACTCGCATCTAATTCTACCTGTTTCATTGAATCCAAATGACGAAGATGGTTGACCTCGTTGTTTAACCCTCCAGACCCTTGTTGAGCCGATACATATTTACTTCAAGATTTCTCTCAGACTCAGCTTGGCGTACCACATCAGCCCTAGACGCAGCTAAAGCTTTGCTAAGAGCGAGCCTCAGCCCTAGCGTCATCTCTCCCTAGCAAGACGCTGAATGTAATCTTAACATCAGAAGACTGAGAAGAACGAGCTTGACGCAATTCTTCTTCCAAGAGATTGATTTTAGCTTCTAAAGATGAGACTGTTCTCGGGATTCACGAAGATTATCACGCGTCCACAACAACGTTCCATTAAACAAACGACGATCATTGTTATATTTGTTCTGCATATCAACCATTTGGACTCGTCTGCCCCGCCACTCCTCTGCCAGAGCATTATGTTCATCGGCACGAGCATTCCACTTATCAGCCTCGCTCTTTATCTTCTCTACCAACTCTGCGATGCGAGATTTTGACGTTGCCGCTCATTCCGAAGCCATACTAACTCGGGAACTCCACCCACTGAAGATAGGGTGGGGGAGGGAGACTCAGACAGAACACTAATTACAGTAAAGGACAACAGCAAGGAAGAGAAAACGATAATCGAACCTGTAACATCCGAAGAATTCTTCTTAGCCTCTTCCAACTCACTACGAGCCATAGCAAGTTCCAAGCGAAGCTCCTCCTCCTTGTTGCTCCTTAGCCTTGAGGAGACTCTTCAACTCACCTATCTCCCTATCCCTATCAGAGATAACAGTCTCAGCCGCGGTAAGCTCCTCTTCCCGAAGACGAAGCTTAGCTTCCAACTTGAGGGATTTGGCCTTAAAAAACTGGTACAACATGTGGTTGCAATGCTCACCTCATCATCTGCGAATCAGAAATTAGAACACCCAGACTCTAAAATTGCTAAATAGATACAAGGGAAATGATAAGAGAACTCACTTCTAACATCCGCTGTTGGGGAATCCATACTGATACCCATCAGCCAAGGCCATCATATCAGCAACAGTCGAGGGAGCGTCGATCACTAGAGCAGCCTCCAAGGCCCGAAGATTCTTATCCCACGCTTCTGGACCTGGTCCTCGGGAGACAATTGCATCATCTTACGGGTATAGGCATCAGATTTCTTCTCACCCTCCACCACAGGAGCTGGATTGGGTACGAACATCAAATTTTCTTTTTGAACCAAGCTAAGATGGCATCATCACCCTCAAGGATCAATGACTGAGGAAAATCATCTCCAGAAGACCCAACCGAGGCCCACCCATGTGTGAACTTAGCACCCGAAGAGTTCGAGGCTACTCCCGCATCCAAATCTGGAAGATCTCTAGCACCGCTCCCTCTGGAATATCACTAGCATTCACGACTCCCTTTCCATCCGCCTTGCTAGAGTTACCAAGCACATCCCAATCATCGTTTGGGGAAAGCAGGTTGAACTCAGAAGCCAGGCCCAGGGCAGCGTTTATATCAAAACTATCCCCGCAGAATAAATCCGCCAAAGGAAAACTCCTGAGACACAGCGGGAATTTCACCACCAACACCCTATCACCAAGGCAATGTTATCATCACCACCAGCATCGCTGCAACCCGCGGGATTAGCTTCGGCACCAGCACCATGGCCACCTGCGGGATTAATTTCACCACCAATACCGCTGCCACCAGCGGTAGTATTCCCTTCAACAAATTCTTCATCATCATGACCTGGAGGGGATATATCAGTACGCTCCTCCCTATCATACATATCTTCATCCCCTCCAAGCTCAGTCACAGGACTATTAACTTCTTAATGAACCTCCGCCTCCTCGATTGTTGCGGTGGTGGACTGCTTGGGATTTATCCTCCTCTTCTTCGTCGCCTAAAAAGACAAGGCATATAAGAATAAAAATCCCTGGCTTTGAAAAGAATTAAAACTGCCTCAACTAAAGAAGGACAAGGCATATGGAAATCTTACCTTGACAACCGCATCATTCTTCGTCTGAAGATCAGCATCGGAACTCTCTTCGTCATCTCCATCAACAACATAGAGGGCATATTGGAAATTCATGCCCTCAAAATTCAAATGCCAAGGACGTAAATTCCCATAACAAGCAGGAGGAGCCTCACGTATCTGGGTATCTGCGGTAGGACGTCATCCTTGCGGACCTGGAACCCGCCCCCAAGCCCAGGGACCAACAACCTCAATAATAGTCGCGTGCCACTCATAGTCATGATCACGCTTGATCCGCTCACGAGTAGGAAACACCAATTTGTTAGTAGAATTCTCTGTACCCAAGACGTACTTCACCTTAGCATCACTTACTTCACTCAGAAGACGGATCTCACCACGCGGAGCGGCAATATTACGAAGACTCACACTCCACGGTTTACGATTCCTACTGTTAACATAGTCACCAAAAGACTTGTTAAAATTCTCAGGCGTATACCACTCCCTTTCTTCAGGTTTGGGAACATAAAGGTTCATCATTGTCTCTCCTTTACTCCAAGGATAACACTCCCTCAGTGCAGGAAGATAATTCCCATGAAGTTGAGAAATAGAGCGACAGTGAGTGTTCTTCGAAGAGCCCTCTCGACCAGCCAGCACATCATAATAAAAGGAAACCCCAGACTTGTACAAAGGAAACATAAGACCCGCTTCAAAGGCCCCCACCGTGGTCAGCAGATGAAATTCATCAAACTTATACGTCGATATCATCTCATAAGTAATATCGTCATCAGCAGCGTAAAAACGAACATCGAATAGCTGAAGACCATGCTTTTCCTTAAAAACCTCCAGATCAGTATGTTTGAAGGTCACTTTCTTCTCCCCAACAGCGACGCTGCGTATTTCCTGAGAAATATCTTCCTCCTCCGTGGGATCAGACGCAGAATCCTTCGAAGGATTTCTATCGGAAGCTTTTCTCTTAGAAGGAACCTTAGATGCCTCAGTCTTCGAAATCACTTCTTTCGAAGACCTCTCCTTGGGTTGAGACACCGGAGGGGGAGGTAGAGAATGTTGCTGAGACACGGAAGAAGGCGCCAGTAACCGAAGAGGCGGGACATCCCGCGTTTTCTTGGGATCATCACGCAGATTAATAAAGGGACGAGAAATAGCATACTGGGAACTAGGAGCCTCTTTTGGACGGTCCCCTTTCTGCGTATTCTCTCTCTGCGACTCACCCTTCTTAGAAGATGAGTACCTCTGACCAGAAGAAGACGAAACCCTATGAACCCGGGCATCACCTTGGGAAGACTTAGACGAACCTCCACCAGGCGGAGAAACATCAGGATCTCTACGCGGAGGAGATCTACGCGGACTCGGCGGTGGAGTTTGATAAGAAACTCGCGTACGGTCAGCCATGTCTGCGTAATATACAAATAAGTTTCAGATTTCCACGGACACAAAACGAAAATCAGAAAACCCAATTTCATCCAGTTTTTCATAATCATGAACCAGATGGAAAATAAGAACAAACCCTAAATAAAAAGGGGAAATATCAAATAGGGGCAAGCATACACGAAGGAAGAAATCATTATTGTTTGTAATAACGAACAGGGGCATTCATACACACATATATATATGTATATGTTCTTCATCACAAACACATGGAAACAGCAGAAAACAAATATATTTTTCATCAAAAGACAATCAAATACAGTAAAACCACTTACCTATAAATGAACAATCAGGAAGAAAGCCTCGACGAACAACAACAGTAGCAGCAGAAAGCCTCGACAAACAACAGCAGCAGCAGAAAGCTTCGAGGAACAACAAACAACAACAACAGAAAACTTTGAGGAACAACAACAACAGCAACAGAAAGCTTTGAGGAACAACAGTAGCAGCAGCATCAATTAATAGCAAGGATACAAAAGCAGAGAACAAAAAATAAAAGCTCTGAGGAAAGAGAAGGAATGAAATTTATGACTATAGAATTTTCACATTCCTTCTCATATATATATGCAAGACAGGGGCATAAGACAGCTGTCTACCACGGACAGACATCTCAACTACCTGCATTAAATACCCTCAAACATCATATGTGTCAGTCAGCCTGTAGAGGAAGCGCAGATAGCACTGCATACTCAGACAGAACACGCAGACAGAGCCGAGAACACGAAGACTTCTGCGTAAGCGGCACAAGACACAAGAGGATAAGGTTATAACGGGCTTCAGAAGTGGACCCCACGTAACCACCCTATAAATACCCCTCTCTCCCAAGTGAAGAGGGGGATCCCAGAACATTGAGAGGAGAATAGGAGAGAGACAGAGAGAGATAGAGAAAGTGTAAATGAAGTTCCTTATGCTACGCAGGCTTATGTTGATCTCAAAGTCATTCGACTATTTCTGTAACCATCATACATATAATGAAAAACCCAAACCCGCAGACAGAGATCTGAGTGATGAATCATATAAGTTAATTTTTTCATCTATATTCATGCATTTATACTTTACATGTTCGATTCGATATTTATGATACATCATGTTCGTACGTTTTATACTTCATCCATTATTTATCTTATTATGCGATCTAAGAACAATGATTGTAGTTGATGAGACGAGGAAGAGTTTTAGGACTCTGAGTCAAGGATTCGACATAACCAATTCATCCCCCTCAGGCGCAACCTATTTACTATATTTTCATGAGTATGCGCGCATTATTTGTGAACACTCAGATGACAATGATCTTTGTGTTCACAACTTCGTTGATTTCTAACCACCATTGAAATATAACGAAGTTGCCAGATATTCCGGACAACCACGAAGTAGTGGTAGGTTTACATTTCCTCTAGAACAACATATACTAAATTCAAAGTTCGCCATTATCCGAGATTTCTTAGTCCTCTCTTGATGTCGTACGATTGCACCACAGAACTTGCATTATGTGTAGGCAGGCCAAATTGGATTTCTTTATTCCTAATCTAGGGAAAACAAAATCATAATTTCTAAATGAGTAAGAATGACCATTTGATAATAATTTTCATAAAGAGGAATTGATATTTACGTATAGGAAGCTCCACATCCATAGAATCTGATTGTTGTTGTTAGAATTTTGAATAGAAATATGAGTTAGTTAGTTAGTTAGTGTGAACGGATATGTCCACTCACTTAAACCTTTTCAATATGTTGTGTCTTATCCCAAGGGATGTGACTCTCCACTAAAGGTTGTGACTCTTCATGAAAGGATTTCTCCAAGAGTCACTTCTAAACCTATATAAACCCCACACATTCTCCATTGGAAAATATGTTTTTAAGAGTCATAAAACTAGTACTAGAAATTTAAGAGTTTGCATGTGTCTTCAAGAGTTAAAGAAGAGTTTGTGTTACATCCATTCGCTTCGTTGTTCGGTGTTATCGAAGTGCTGCGAAAAACATCGAGGTATTGTTGAATGTTGGAGACATGCGCCGCTAAATCTGTAACAACATTATATACAGGGCATCAAATGTCTTAAGCAAAGATATTACTCGCCTCCATACACCCAAGTAAGTCTGTTTAAGTTTTGTGATTGATCATCTTTTTTCTACCATTCTTTTCTTGTTTTGTTGTCGGTATTACGAAATATAATACATAAGTAAAAATCGTGTTACAAAGAGTTGTAACGGATCGCTGGATAATACACGAGTCGTATTATTGGAGAACCGGTAACGAAGATGATTATCCAACAGTTGTTCATCGGATGAACTTTCAGAGCCTGATTTTCCACTGTCAAAATCTTTCAATGGTATTTCCTTCTATAGCACGATACGTCTTTAGGAAATTCTTCTAACACTAAGTTGTGTCATGTGATACTTTCTGTTTTCTCTGGTAAATGCTCGTTTATCTATCCCTACTGTAATATCTCTACTATTTGTTTTCGAAAAAATATTATTAGCTTTGCTGTGTTTGCAGGTAATTATAGTCTTTAGTGCATGTGCTTTGATTATATATTCTTATTCAGTTTACCATATTTAGAATAAGTTACATGACATGACATGTTTGAGGATTGAGTTGGATATGATGTCACCTACATACATAAAACACCTTGTATCTTTGAATGTTTCTGTTGGTGGTAGTAGTTGGTGTTACATTGTCCCTCATGTGTTGTAGAGTATATATGGAATAGTAGAAACGTGTTAATACATGAAAATGAGAGGTTTGTTACTCTAAAGACTCTTGCTCTGGCCATTAGAAGAGCAAAAGAACATCATTTTATTTTCATACATAAAGAGGAAGGTTCTACTTGTATGCGTGAAATTTTAGTTAAATGGAAGTTCCATATTTTAGTTATTATAAGTTAAACACAGATGATGCTTATTTTAACTATCTTTTTGTAGGAATTGGAGGGGTGGTTAGAGATGATGCTGGTTCTTTTGTGGCATGATTTGCTAAGTACATCCATCATAAGGGGAGCAATGTGGTTGAAGTTCGGCAGAAAGAGATGGTCTGCAACTCGCTATCTGACTGGGGATCAGAAACCTTGAGGTTGATTGCAACTCCAACTATACCATTCAACTCTGCAAGGGAGAAGTTGCTCATCCATGGCACCTTATGGGACTTGTTCAGGACATTGCTGATATGAAGGAGAAAATTTGAAAATCTAGTCTTTATACATTAGTACGCTTTAATAATCAAATAATCTTGTAGCTGACATTCAGAGTGTATCTTACCTGAGAATGAAAGTACTTTAGTTTTGTTTTTTCGGTCACAATATGAAAAAAGGAAAAGAAAGAGGAACATCCTTTTCCATTTCCACTACAAACATTTTGTTGAATATCTGATCAATATTCAAATAATTTAGATTAAATATATGTTTTGGTTAATGATGAATACCTACAAGATGTTGGTATCTTGTAACAATGAAAAGCTAGCACGTTAGATGTATCAAAAAATAATATGTAAAGAACTAATCCGAAACAACTCTACCTAAACAACTTGACGAGGGAAGAATCACAGGTTCAACAAGTTGTCCTTAACACATTAGTTCGCGGGTATACTCGAGATGAATAATGATAAACCCCTCACAACGAAGATGTGTCTAGGATAAGACTGCCCGATATAACTTGAGTTAGCACAACGCAAGTTACCCACTCTTGAATTCACAACAGGGATGGAAGTAAAAACGTCGCACAAAAATAAAAGCAAGCAAGAAGAAGAAAAGTCGACAGAAAGATGGTCGCTGCTTGTGTATATAGAAAACAGAATTCGAGTTGTATTTATCGGATGAAATACTTACAAATCAAGTTAGGTTTTGGTTTTCTTCAAAAACAAGTAAAAGGAATTTACCCATAAATAAAAATCTTAAGAAAATATTTTTGGAGTTAATTTCCTAAAGAAAAACTCGCCAAAAATAAATCTGTGTAGAAGAGGGACTTGGTGCACGGCATACGCGAATATCGCATGGGTTGGGCTATGTTTATTTCGCCCCACCCGCTCTACCCTTGTTTTACAATACATACATAAGAGTATGATTATATAGTGGAGCTCCTCTTTAGTTTTCCACAATGTGAGACTAAAGGTTCCATTTCATTCACCCAAAAATGAGTAAGTATCCTTAGACCCTTAGAGCAACTGCAATGGTGCGATCAAAACCATAGACCAAAGACCAAAAAAAAACGACGAAATTTGAGTTTAGTCCGTGGTGTTACACTAGGATGGAAGAGTAAATTTGGTCGAGCATACATATAATGTTTTCTTGGGGAAAAATATACAACAGGATCACTTTATACATCCGCCCCATCAACCATCAGGATCACTTTATCCATGCGCCTCACTGAGGCGTAACTTATATGTACGCCTCACTACACGGGCGGAAAATATACGTCCGCTTCAACTCAAACGTAACTTAAAAGCTCGCTTATTAACAAATGTACATTATAACTTGGCTCGACTAAATTTGGTTTTGGTCTTGGTCTCAGACCAAATATACTCTGATATTTGGTTTTAGTCTAGGATTTACTCTTTAGTCCATTCGACTGTGTCTCATTTCTGGACCATATTTATAGTTTTACTCATCCACTGTGGTTGCTCTTAGGTCATTAGATCAAACTACACCAAGACCAAAAAACCTTTTTATTAAAACTCATTTTCTCCAACACAAGATTGAGGGGAAAAGACAGAATGCAATTGTTTTGCTTTAAAGAGACATAAGTTAGTTATATATATGTTTCAGTTTGGAATTGTAATTGTGGAGACATGTCCGTATTGAATAGGTATCATTGATGCATGAGAGACATATCCATTGTGAACAGGTTTTACTAATGCCTTTTTCCTATTTTGAAGAGACATGTCCTTGTTCTCTGCAAACTATAAAAAAAGGGTTCAAGTAATAGTTGAAAGTGCACTGAAAATTCTCTTCTCTCTCTTTCTTAAACGAGTAGTAATATTAATTAGAGTTCAAGGGTGATTTGTTGATTGTTGTTGATCTCTGGTCACGCAAAGGCTTGATTGTATCTTGGGAAACAGTTTTCTTTCGATCCCGCAACAAACTCTTAGTGAGTGGTAGAAAATAACATTTTAAGGAAAGCGATTACGCGACTTCAAACCATTGGTGTTTAGATTCCATACCCTAAATTTCCAACAATCTTAAAACTTTTTTTCTAACAATAGAATCAGAAACTATGGGCACTTGTAGCGTTTTTGGATATTGGGTTCAGAAACATTGCGATTGAGTTTTTATGGATTCAAAGAAGTCTAAATATTGAAGCGAATCAAAAGTCACTACATGAAAGGGAAATGTTTAGTCTCGAGAAACACACTGCAGAATTTGGTTTTTATTTTCTCTGGTGGCGCTAAGGGGAGAAACTAGAAAGAGATATTACGGTTGTTTCTGGAGATCTAAAGTTTTACACAGAGACTGTTATCGAAATTAGTTACTGATATTTCATTTGGTGGTGATTAAAATACATGTTTGGACGTGCGCGAAACAAGAGCGAACATTGGGACTTTTCCGAAAATTATTTTTATCTTTCTTTAAACTTTATTATTCCCTTTTATTGAATATCTAATATTCTTAGTCAAGAAAGTTCTGATTGATTAGTTAACCTCTTTTATGTTCATAGAAAATTAGCACCAGAGTACATCGGTACAATGAAGGAAAGAATTTTGAGAGTGCCCTTATACGACTCATCCCTTCCATAAATCGTTGGAAAAATTATCGTAGCATCTGGAAATTGCCAGGCATTTTTTTCCCCGAAGATTAGTGAATAAATACCAACCGACCAATGCTAGGGATACTGCAATCGCATCAGATAAGTATATCTATCTAAGTTGTATTGTGGTACCCTGTTATGGTGATGCTAAATTAAAATTATTGTTTCATGCGTGTTGGTTTGTTGTAGTGAGAACTGATTCACAAACAGTAATGTCTTGATCAATATATGAATTGTTTGCATAAATAGGATTGGTTTGCATATCAAATGCTTGAATAAATGTCTTTTTAGTATATTCAAACCTAGAACATATATGTGAACATGGATTAGTGGGAATGATACGATGATGTACATTTTACAATACGGTTATGTGTATACAATGATGCATGCTTTTGAAGTAATTAAAATGTGGGGATGTCGTATTGTTACATGAGTATGGTTCATATTTTTTATTATACCATGAATCGATTGAGTGTGATGCATATTTGGTGTTCTTAGAAAATAACATGAAAGTCGTGGTTAAGTGGTGTACTCAGAGCACATTGTTAGATCCGATAAGTGACCTATCGATCGACAAAGATTGAAAATCACAAAATTCGTAATTGAATTGTCACATGGTTAACATAGTATTTAATTTGTGGTTAAGAGATATCTTAAAGATCCAAGAAGTAAAATTTCTAGTGAAAACTGTGAGTTCCATGCGATCTTAATATATAAGAATCATTGGGTTTTGCCAGGGCTTATAATAGTCACACTTGAATGCACGTCTGTAAAGAACTGTTTAATCAGATTTTGGATTTGGTTTGTTTTCAAGGTTACACAGAACCATTAGGGATGTGTGAATTTTATTTTGGAACCCATTTGCTAAGCAAAATGGCGCAGCAGTAGTATATAACAAGACAATCTTATGGCAAAGTTAGGATGAATTTCAGAAATTAGTGTTAGAGCATTGCTCGATCGAACTCGCATGCGTTGCTATCTCAAGCATGTTTGTCAATGTTAGTGATCAAAACTATATGTTTTGATTTCTAGTTTACCTATGACTAAGTCTCGGTCTAGGATAGTTAGGTATAGTTGAGCTCCAGACTCTATGGCGATTATCTTACGAAGACGAAGAACTACTCAAGGAACCAGTGGAACTTCACAAAAGGTATGTGGATACTTGAACTCATCTGTCACTCAAAAGTCTATCTACTCTATCTCCTATTCTTGAGACAAAAGTCGTATAAGTATGATAGTTTTCATACATACACATTTGCTATTTCGAGCCGAGTTTACTCGCCTATATTTTTATCGAAATATGTGTTGGTAAGCTTTTTCTTTAACCATTTTCATATTTACCAATGACGAAAGTCATGATGACGTTTCAATCTTGAAAATAGCTTTGATGATGATAGTCGATTCTTTTTGTCTAACGACTATTATAACATTATAGAAGAATGTTTCAATGATTCAAATGTGGAGTTGAGATTTTGTAACCAACTATGGATATAAGCATATATAGTGTGTTCGCACATTAGTGTATAAATCCATGTGTCGGGAACCAAGTGCGTGCATATGTATGCATGCGGTATTGGTGAAGGAGACAGGTTAGGTACGCGTACTGGCGAAAGTTTTCATACCGAAAATTTTTGTTATAGTTTGTGAAGTTTGCAAACTGAAAACCATCCACCTTAGGTATGCATACCCGTACGCGTACCCACGGAAGTTTTCAAATCGAAAATTTCTGCTGAGTTTCCAAACTCAAGTCCGATAGCTATGGTACACGTACCCGTATGCGTACCTAAGCTGGTTATATTTCTCAAATCAGAAGTTCATGAACCCTGACTTAGCTTGGATAAGTCAGGTTTTTCATCTAACGATGAATATTGAATGCTTTGTTACCAAGGTAACTTAGATTGCAAACCCTGATTTGAAAACTATATAAGGGAGACGTCTAGCAACTGGAAAACTAATCCTCATACCTCCTGTGTGATGCTAGTTGGTTTTTCTAGAGTTGATTATCCTTTAACCGTAGGTTTCTTCTCGAGACCCTGTCGGTTAACGACTGAAAGACTTCATTGGGATTGTGAAGCCAGACAAAACTACTTCCCTTATAGTTGAGCGATCTGATCTTGCCATTTTCTATCATACGAGTTCAATTGAATAATTGACTTGAGATTATATCTCCGATAGGGCAAGATAAAAAGAAATCACAAACATCTTCGTCTCATCGTTTGTGATTCCGCAATATCTAGTTTCGCTACCATACGATTTAGATTATTGTGAGGTGATTGATAATACTAGGATGTTCTTCGAGAATATAAATCCGGTTTATCAATTGGTTCTTGTTTACCTTGATTTTTATCAAAAGACGGAACAAACTTGTAGGTTTATCTGTGGGAGACAGATTTATCTATTATCGTAGACTTTTCTGTGTGATACAGATTTGTTTATTAAAGTCTTCAACTTTGGGTCGTAGCAACTCTTGGTTGTGGGTGAGATCAGCTAAGGGAATCAAGTGCGTAGTATCCTTCTGGGATCAGAGACGTAAGGAGCGCAACTGTACCTTGAATCAGTGTGATATTGATTAGGGTCCAACTACAGTCCAGACCGAAGTTAGTTTGTAGAAGGCTAGTGTTTGTAGCGGCTTAATACAGTGTGGTGTTCAATCTGGACTAGGTCCCGAGGTTTTTCTGCATTTGCAGTTTCCTCGTTAACAAAATTTCTGGTGTCTGTGTTATTTCTATTCTGCATTATATTTTGTTATATAATTGAAATATCACAGGTTGTACGTTATATCGATCAATTGTGAAATCCAACCGTTGGTTGTTGATTGGAAATTGATTGATCCTTGGATATTGGTCTTTGGTACCATGCAAGTATATTATCATTGTATTTGATAAAGACTCGCAAATTCTTATTTGCTTGAGTAAAGATCAAATCAAGTGAGAGAGATATTAACTCCTCGATATACTTTTCTCTAGATTGAGTCTGACTGTCTAGTTGATTCTCTAGAAAGTATATTGGATTTAGTCCATTTAGATTGGTAATCGAAATATTGGGTGTGGTTGTTAGACCCGGTTTTTTCAATCAGTGCACCACAAAATTATGGGGGTGGTTGTCATATAACAAGAGTGTTATAATAATAAATTCATCAAAATGAGGTTGGTGGATTTCTTGAATCCATGACTACCCTTGAATCTGGAATCATTCAAACTATGAAAGAGATCATAGTATTGTGATGTGGGTATTATTAGACTTTGAGTCTCATAGATGAGGTCAATCTAGTTTGGTGAAATACCTTTTCGTAAGGACATATATTTAGTTTTCCAAAAACCTTTTTGAACGATTGAACTTTAGTTTGGCAAGCCCTTTTTGTAGAGATTTGTACTTGAAAGAATTCATATTGAATTCACTGTACTTAATGAATATGGGATTTAAACCTCCATGACATTGAATTACCGGTAATGGTAACCCGACCAACCACTAGGAAATGACTAGCTCGTCGGTTTAATGGCAAAAACAAGTTACCGATAAGTGATTAGTTTCAACACTTAAATTTTGAATCCCAATTGTAAAAATGAGTGATGATATGTTTTGTTATGAATAGAGGTTGATTTAGTAGTCTTAATGAAGTCCAGTTCTTTGTGAACAAGCTTTTAAAATAATGGGAAAACTATAAGGATTTCACCTATGTGAGCATAGAAGCGGTGCCGCTTATCATAAGAGTGAGGTTCTCTTGGGATTGCTCATGAAACCCACAAGGCCATAATAGTGCTAAGCGAAAATAGAACTCATTAAAGGTATCAATTAGGTTTCAAGGGTGATTTGTCGATTGTTGTTGATCGCCGGTCACGTAAAGGCTTTATTGTATCTTGGGAAACGGCTTGTACTCGATCCCGCAACAAACTCTTAGTGAGTGGGAGCAAATAACATTTTAAGGAAAGCGATTACGCGACTTAAATCCATACCCTAAATTTCTAACACGTTTTCTTTTTAGGTGAAAAATATTTGACGTTTGTTAGTCAGTACACTTGTTTTTTTGTTTTTTTTTTTTTTGATCGATAAAGAAAGATTTCATTGATCACAAATAGGGGGTACAAAAGATTTGAACCACCCAAAGAGGGGGAAAAGGAAAAGAAATAAATGGTCTTGAAGAACAGCACAAGATCAAAAAAAAAAAACCCCAAGAAACTTACAACCACTAAGGTGGATCAAAATATATACTAACCCAATTCTGTATTATTGCCTCATAAGAAACGTCTTTGAATTCCTTGAAAGAAAAGGCCCATTGAAATAAGTTATACTTCACCATATGTATAACGTGCTCAGCAGTTTGAGCGTTATTGGAAAACACCCGAGCATTTCTCTCATTCCAGGTATACCATAGAATCGCAGCAGCTAATAAATTCCATATGTTCCTCTTCTGAACAATATCAAAGTTCAATTTCCAAGCCAAAAGAGCAGCAGGTACAAATGCATGTACAGTAAACTGGAGTTGAAATTTATCCATAAAATGATGCCAAATTTTTGCAGCAAAATCACATTGCAGGAAAAGATGTGAAGTTGTTTCATCATTATTGCAAAACAGACACGAAGGAGAAGTCGTAATACCTTTTCGGATTAGTGAGTCCCTAGTAGGAAGCCTGAAATGACTAATGCACCAAACAAAAAAACCTATCTTCGGAGGATATTGTTGCTGCCAAATAAATCTGAATATATCCTCACCTGGTAGTTCAGAAAAAGTGGCAAGTTTGTTGTAGCCTGACTTTACTCAGAAGGTTCTCTTGTAGTTTAAAACCCAGTGAAACATATCCTCGCATACAAGGTTAAGACTGAAGTTCGCTAGACCTTTCTGTATGATTTCAAATTCACTAGTAGCTTGAATCGACAATCTTCTAGGCAATTGAAGATTTTGAAAATGTTGAGAAAGAGGAACAGAACATATGGAAGCCACTGTACAAGACTTGGACCTTGAAGATGCATACAAGTATGGGAAAATGTTGCATAGAGCATCTCCTAAAATCCATCTATCTTCCCAAAACCATGTTCTTTCACCATTATAAACCTTGAATTGAAAATTCTGAAGAAAAAAATCCTTTATGTGCATAATACTTTTCCAAAGTGAAAACCCACAAGCTTATTTTGGTTGTTTATATACCACTCCACCTCACAAACACCATATTTTTCTTTTATTATGCGTCTCCACAGTACATCAGACTCATGTGCAAACCTCCATAACCACTTGGATAACAAAGCATTATTCATATCTTTCAGATTTTTAATACCCAAACCTCCATTTCTTTTCCTTCTACGAACAAATCCCATTTAACTAAGTGCATCTATCTGTTTCCTTTATTGTCATTCCATAAAAAATTCCTCATCAATCTCTCTAACTTGAGCTTCACAGACTTGGGCAAATCAAATAAAGACATGAAATAAATGGGTAAGACCACTTTTCCAGCGCTATTTAACAATGGTTTTATCCATCGTGCCAATTTAGCATTAAATATATCTATAATTTTGTCCCATTTACGAATACCTTTGTACTTTTCATCCAAAGGAAGTCCCAAATAAGTTGTAGGAAGAACTGAATTGTAACAACCCAATAAAGAAGTAAACTCATTCATGTCACCCTCATACCATACTGCGTACATATGACTCTTGGAAAAATTAATCCTTAAACCAGTGAGTAACTCAAAACAAAGAAGAAGAATTCTGAGAAATTTAATTTGATCAACACTTGCATCCAGAAAAATTAAAGTGTCATCAGCAAATTGCAGATGACTAACCTTAGTACCTGAATTAGAGACTTGAAAACCATAGATATATTCGGCATCCTGAGCTTTTTGCATCAACGCAGATAGAGCTTCACCCACAATTAAGAACAAGAAAGGATACAATGGGTCTCCTTGTCGGATGCCTTTTTTTCTCTTGAAGTACCCTTCGGAAGAACCATTGACGAGCAATGAAAATCAAATATGCTCTACGCAGTATTGCATCCATCTTCTCAACTTTAGACCATAACCCATTTTCTGCAAAGCCTTATCAAGAAAAATCCAATTAACATGGTCAAAAGCCTTTTCAAAATCAATTTTACAAAGAATACCAGGTATACCGCTTTTGAGTCTTAAATCGATCAACTCATTAGCTATGAGAACCCATCAAGAATCTGTCTTTGATTTATGAATGATGACTACTCCAGAAAAATAACATGAGGCAAAGAAATCTTGAACCTCCCCGCCAAAACTTTAGACAGAATTTTGTAAACACCATTTATCAGACTTATTGGTCTCAAATCTTTGATTTCTTTAATTGTGTTCTTCTTTGGAATAAGAGCAATGAAAATATTTTTAAGCCTCCAATATAAAAATCCTTTCTCCTGCAATTCTTTGATCTTTGAGCACATTAAGAACATCATTTCTTATGATACTCCAAGTCTTCTGATAAAACTCAATGGGGTATCCGTTACCTAGAAATTTAATGGCATATAAAATTTCATCTTCATCGATTTCTCTTTCAAGCCTAACACACAAGTCAGATGGAATAGATTTGAAAAATAGGTCATCCATAAGAGGTCTAGAATAAGACTGATCCTGAAAAATGTTTTTCAAGTAATCAACAATGCTTGCTTTAATCTCACCTTGATCCATTGTCATTTGGCCATTAACATTAATCTTAGAAATATGGTTTCTTCTCCTCCTATCATAAGCAATTCTATGAAATAATTCAGTATTCCTGTTCATACCTTTCATTTTGGACCTTAGCTCTGCTTCTCCATTTTTCTGCTTCAAGGATAATTAGGTTACAATAATCTTGTCGAGCCTTTAATTTGTGGTCCCATTGAGATTTTTTAAGCCCATAAGGTTGTAACTTACCCTGAAATTATTAACGGTACTAACATAATTTTCCTGTCATTCCGTTTAGGCGTTACGTCTTTTTATCCTTCCATGGTTACAAAAGGATTCCAGTGACTGAAAGAAACGGCCAAAAAATATGTTTGATATGAACTAAGCCTTAATTTACCTGGCGTCATTAGGGGAGAACCTGAAAAAATTAGGGGAGACTAATAAGACAAAATAGGGTCACCCAAACCTAAATTGAATCCATCCCTTATCTCCTATTTTTTGAAATGGCAAATATACCCTCCATAATCGGTAGATAAAGCTACAATCGGTAGTTTAATTTGGTATGCCTCATTCTTTTTTCTACGAACCTTATAATCGGTAGATATTAACAGAATTGGTAGTGTCGGTGTAAACAATCGGTATATATTTTAGTAATCGGTAGTGTCGGTGTATACAATCGGTAGTTAACTTTACAATCGGTGGTTAATGTGTATATAGTTGGTTTTAGGAAACTTTTTCCCATTATTTGGTTTTAGTTTTTGGTGGGAGAGAGAGAGAATAAGAAGAAGAGAAAGAAGAAGAACTGGGAGTTTACCACTTAAATCAACAAGAAACATGGATGGGTATGAAGAAGAAGGTGAAGAACATAATGTTGAAGCTTCACTACCGTTTACAGAAGACGATTTGGGGTATATGTTTAATGATCCAAACTTTTGTGGAGAGGAAACCCTAGACGACGCTTTCATGGAAGAAAACGGAGGATCACCCGAGATCGAAGATAACGATGCATCTAACACACATGTATTGTGTTAATAAACTCATAACCCACTTTGTATGCGTTTGTATGAGTTTTTAAACGAGAAAAATCGATTTTTGAATGCATTGAATGCCATGAAATACCCAGAATCGGTAGATAATGTGGTTATGTATCTACCGATTACCAATTACTATGAAATAATATATCATTAATCGGTAGAATAGGAAACTTAGACTAATTAATGTGCATTTTATCGGTTTAAGAGTAAACAGAGATTGTCTTTTACCTCCGTTGAGTGGTTGGATGGATTACTTCCTAACAAATCATTGTAAGGATTGGTTGAAATAATATGAGACCAACATGTTGGATTGGGATCGTGTCATAAACAACTATCCGGAAGGCGTACTCGTATTAGTCCCCTCGGATGATAACGATGAATGATCGTTATGTTTGGAAGATGTATTTTGAATCGCCCCTTTTTGTACATGTTTTTGGTAAGAAAATGTGAAAATATATGATAAAATCGGTAGTTATATCATATGATATATCAACCGATTGTATCAGCTTTTGTAAAGAAATTCCACTTTTTTGAGATATTACAAAATCGGTAGATTACAATACATAATAACTTCCGATTATAACCAAACTCTGACAAAGAAATTGGAAAATTTTCCCAGAATCGGTAGATTAGTTTACATACTAACTTCCGATTATAACCAAACTCTGAGATTAAAATTGGAAAATTTTCCTAGAATCGGTAGAATACATTACATAATAACTTCCGATTGTAACCAAACTCTGAGATTAAAATTGGAAAATTCTCCCAGAATCGGTAGAATACACTACATAATAAATTCCGATTATAACAATTTTTCCCTAAACTGTGACCACGGACTTCAGGAATTCAAAACTTCCATCATATATGAATTCTTCTCCTTTTTCCTCTAAGTAGTGCCTTTTTGCGAGTGTCTCCTACATCAAACAACCAATACAAAAGCATACTAAGTTCGTATATTTTAGCCACCCGGTGTTATGTAAAAAAAGTATGCAAATACTTACAAATTGTTGGATCGACAAGCTTAAGTGTCTAGTGTTAAAGATCCTCTTTTGTATCGTTGTGTAATCATTTACTCCTTTTTGGATAAGTTGGAACCGATTGTGAACTTGTTCGAGGGATATTTGCTTTGGATTTCCATACTCTAGCACAAATTGGCTATACACCCTCCCCCAAAAGATTTCGCGTGCAATCCTTCTGGCTATGACATCTTCACGTCTGTTTCGTGATACCATGTTTTGGCAATGACCAAATCTTCAGCTGCGTCAAACGTTTCCATGGTTGTAAGTTGAGATATAGAATGAATTAGAAAGA
Organism: Papaver somniferum; assembly: GCF_003573695.1. Taxonomy (NCBI): domain Eukaryota; kingdom Viridiplantae; phylum Streptophyta; class Magnoliopsida; order Ranunculales; family Papaveraceae; genus Papaver; species Papaver somniferum. The sequence goes on from NC_039358.1 coordinate 21,332,228, forward strand.
TTAGACGATGTAAAATCTATTTGTATAATACACAGCGCTATGTGTGTGTAGTTTGGTGCATAAATTAGAAGAGGTTACCCTCCTTATATAGATGAGAGTCCCAACGTGTCTTTTGTTTGAAAATATAATCGTTATTGCATACTGTAGAAGGAGCGTACACATACTACGTACATAATGTTAACATAGATAATCTATAATTGGACGACTAAGTTACCAAATTACCTTCCGATTTTGCAACCGGTAGTCAGTAATTTTTTTAAACGTCTGATTACGTTCGTTTTGAAATATTAGAGTTTCATTGAACATCAATAATCGGTAGATAATAATATGTATTATTTACCGATTGGGTGTGTTATTCGAGGCACGGCTAGTTTATTTTGAAAAAATAGCCGTTGCGGCCGATTTGTAATGTCAATGTCATTTCAACTTTATGTACCGGAAATACGAAGATAACATCGGAAGTTAATTACTAAATTATGCGTCCGATTATGTGTAATCGGGTAATAGATAATAAAACAGACGTCTGATTGTTATGAAATTTTTGAATATCACAAGGGTCTCCCCCCATACAAAGAGAGCTTAACGGATATAATTCTTTAGATAATAACAATAAAATCTTCATAGTCGGTAGATATATCATAATCTGTGATTAGCGTCTTGGACGAGCCCTAAACGGATTAAATCTGTCCATCGCTTTTAGGATTCTGAAATGAGCTTCGTAACGGTAGTTTGATCCTTTCCATCTCCGCCATTCTCCGAGAGATCGCGCTATAACCTCATCATTGGTTTCACCTCTTAATCGATATTGATTCAAAAGATAAGTCAAATGGACGAATTCTTCAACATGTCTGTTTATGGAACCAATCCGGCAGAAAAGATCACCTACATGACAGTTATTTGGGTTACCGGTGTCGACACAAAAAATTTCGCGAATTCTACCCAAATAACTCATACTCATTACACCTCGTTGCCTACGTTCTTCACCTCGCTTCGGATAGAATTGAACATAGCGCCTACATCGAGATAAATCTTCTTCAACCGTGAACTCTTTAAGATTAATGAATGGTTGGGCCATTATGTTGAAGATGATTTCTTTGATGTTAGAGAGAGTTTAAATGTGTTTGTGTTGCATAGAGGGTAAAAGGATACCATCCTTATATAGTTTAGAGTACCAACGACTCTATTTTGTAGATGACCGATTACATAATCGGTAGGCTAATAAGTTAACCTAACTTCTGATTATAAAGTTGCCCCAAATTTTGTTTTTGCGGAAATCTCTAATTTTTCAAAATTTGGGAACTACAATAATCGGCAGGTTAATAAGTAAATCTAACTTCCGATTATAAAGTTGGCCCAAATTTTGTTTTTGCCCCAATCTCTAATTTTTCGGATTTGGGAATTACAATAATCGGTAGGTTAATAAGTTAATGCAACCTCCGATTATGAATTTGCCCCAAATTTTGTTTTTTCCAAAATCACTATTTTTTTTTCGAATTTGGGAACTACAATAATCGGTAGTATACGAACTTCACCAAACGTCCGATTAATAAGTTGGCAAAAATTTCGAGATTGGGCCAGCGTAGCCGGTAGTTTATGAAGTTATTTATGAACTTCACCTATCTACCGATTGCTAACGGCCACAAGTTCCATATCGAATTATACTTTAACAATCGGTAGATAATACCACTATACTAACTACTGATTGTGTAAGGGCACTTAGATAATCTCCAAAAATTAAGACATCCCATAACCGTGTCTATGGGTTGGGAATAAAAAATCGCCCCTAATTCTTTCAGGATCGCCCCTATCGACGACGACAGGTTAATTTAGGGCTTGCATTGACTTTAGACAACTTGAAATGAAACCCAGTAGAAACCAGAGACCAAGTGGCAAGTATTTACTATTCAAGGAGGTGTCCGAAAATTGCAGGCTTACAAGTATGGACATAAGAAAGAACCCCAAATAAGCGGCAAATCCAATGAATATAATCTTGGCTTTGGCTATCAAATTTGTCATACATATTTAACCTACACCAAAACATTGCATCTATATAAATGACATAAACTCATATCCCTTTTCCTTAAAAATCTTAACAACTCAACATTTTTTTTTTTTATTTTAGTAAGTTAAGAAGAATCAAGAAGAGCGATTAATGGCTGAGAAGGAAGGAGGAATAGTGAAGACAGGTCATGAAGAAGGATTAAAAATGGCAACATCCATACTCGAAGAATATGGACTTCCTCTTGGTTTACTTCCACTTGAGAATGTAATTGAAGTTGGTTTTGCTAAAACTACTGGTTATATGTGGATTAAACAAGAGAAAAAAGTTGAGCATAATTTTAAGATGATTAGTAAGCTTGTGAGTTATGATGTTGATATTCATGGTATTGTTGATAAGAAAAGGATCAAGAAACTTAAAGGCGTAAAAGCAAAGGAGTTTATGTTATGGCCACCTGTTAATGAAATCACCGTGGATGATCCACCTACCGGGAAAATTCATTTCAAGAGTCTTGCTGGTGTTACCAAGACATTCCCCGTCGAAGCATTCAATGCTGGCCAGTAAACAAAACAAAGAAAGGAAAAAAGAAAATCCCCGATGTTTCTGTTTTTCATGGTATGGGCTACTATGTTTGCTATTTAGAATGGTCTGAGTTAGCAAGTTTTATTTTATTAGGATTTCTGCTCTTTATTTGGCTGTTGGTCTTATCTGGTTTTTCAACTTTCGGTATGGTGTGCCTTTTCTTCCCCAAGCATGGGGTTTTGTTTGAATGAATAAATACTAAGTTATCAAACTATAGTTTTTAGGCTAAGTCTTATGGGTTAGATTGAGCTGCTAGATTAGCAGAAATGTGTTGCAATTCAAAAAAAAAAAGTGTTGTCGATTTGTTAACACTAGTTCTCTCTCCTATCAGTTGCTCGCAGGTGAACTAGCAGCTAGATAGTTACGCTGAATCATTCAACGCTGGGAAAATCACCTTTTCGTGAAATGGTTCAGCGCTGGAAGATATATTTTTGATCTGACGGTTGAGATTTAAAGCGCTGAACCGTTCAGCGCTGGGCGGTGGTCCTAGCTGACGTGGACTGCTAATCTAGCTGCTAGATTAGCACTCCCATAAAACTTAGGTGGTTGTCCTAGCTGATATAGATTACCAATCTACCTGCTAGATTAGCACCCCATAAGACTTAGCCTTAGAAACACTTGTTAATCGTTGCCTGCTTGCAAATTACTGCATTATGGTTTTCTTCTCATACACAACTACAGAGTGACATACATGAAAATACCAACAAGATTTATAGAAATGCAGTTATGTGGAAACCATCGTATATGTGTTAACTCATGTAACTCCTTTGTGCATATAAAAGCTTCCCCAAGCAGTAAATTCAGAAATGAGGGTACCAAAGTTATAGAGACAGATAGCTAGAACATGGAAAAACAATGTTTACCCCTCATATCAGATATGGGGACACAATGAGTCTCAAGATCCACTGAAACTAACTCCTCCAAGTCAAGTCAGGCACCTGTGGTCAGTCCCCTGCAACTTTCGACACTCAAGTTAAGTCAAGCAAGCACCCGTGTTTCTAAATGTTCTCAAAGTGTGCTCTCACAACGAACACAGAAAATCTAAGAGAGGAAATTCATATTCAGATGGAAGCAACAATTTCTGGTTTCTTATATGAATATTCCTTCCATCATAAAACACTAAAAAGTAAATCCCACCTGCGGCAGAATAAGCACTTGAATTTCCCTAAAAAATTGATTATCACAACGAAATAAGGTACACATAATGTTATCGGTTTTCAAAGAAGTAGATCACGACTAAAATGGCCGATACGAACAATAGGTAAGGATCCTCAAGACAAGTCACAAGAAAGGTGGTGGTAGGTATGATAAAAGAAAAACACGGATTTGTATCTGACATTACTGTTCTTCTCATCTATCAGCATTCTTTTTCACTTTTTTTTGAATTTTCACATGTTCAGTGTGTACTACTGAAAAACGTCAACAATTAACACATACTTTCCAGTAAGATAAATGGCCCAACTTGTACAACTAAACATAATTGGTCTTAAAAGGAGAAGACAAATAAACGAATTGAGTAAACTCGCTCATTCAAGAAGCTCATCAAATCTTTCATAGAAAAATTCAGATTTTGGGTTTGTTCCTTTCCTCTAATATTGTTTACTTCAGTTTGGATTTGGTCTTTTCGTATAATAATTTTACTCCAGCTTACAAGATGTTGCTGTTCTTTTGCTTCTAACATGTGATTAGAGAAATTTTGATTTTCAGTTCACTACGTGTACGTTATAAAATGGTCAATGGGCAGCTTTTAGCATTCTATATCACACTATGTTGCATCGCGTTTATTATATCTAAGTTGATCATGGCGGTTCTTCTCTACCGAAGATGGCAAAGGAAAGACAATGTGTTCCAAGACAATATGTCAGGTATTATTATTTTACAAACTTCAGATTTAGATATGGAATTCAAAATATTTTTGCAGTCATATAGTACAGATTAGGAGGAAACTTGAGATATGAATGTACAGGTTAACGAATTACTAACATGAAAAATGGCTACGACAGGAGGGAAAATGGTGATGTTCAGGTCCCCAACGATGCAATATTTCACTTCTGATGCGTTCCTGAAAAAGACAATGAGACTAACTAACAAAGATATTATTGGATCCGGTGGTTATGGAACTGTGTACAGATTAACGATTGATGAATCCATCTCTTTCGCTGTTAAAAGATTAAACCGAGGAAGCGCAGATAGAGATCGCGGATTTGAAAGAGAATTGCAAGCAATGGGAGATATCAAACACAGAAATATTGTGACACTCCATGGATATTACACTGCTCCACAATATAATCTTCTTATTTATGATCTTATGCCTAATGGAAGTCTGGACACTGTGCTTCATGGTATGCAACTCATCCCCAAAAATACACTGTATAATTTGTTGAGTTAAAATCTTATACGAACCAGATTTGTTGACAACATGATGTGGCCGATGTCTAATGCATCGTCTAGTATGGTCAGCTTTGATCCATACTCTACATTTTATCAGCATGGTTATGAAAAGAGTTCCACTTTTGTAGTCCCGCCGTCTTATGCCGGTCACTTATAGACCCTTTCAAAAGATTTCAATCATCAGAATCAGATGGCAAGAGCTATGGATTCTGGTTTCTAAACCATGAACCATCAGTACGTGACGTTTACCATGTCAAATATTGACATGAATGCTAGTAAGTGCGGCCACATTAGTCGTTGCAGTGATGCACCACCTGATCCATAGAGCAATGCGCACGTTCTGGTTTTCCATTTTATAGACTTGTTATGACTAATTCTTATAGAAAATTTATTTCACTGCAGGAAAAGCGAACGATAAGAAGCTATTAGATTGGCCTTCAAGATACAAGATTGCATTAGGTGCTGCACGGGGAATATCATACCTACATCATGATTGTATTCCTCACATAATCCACAGAGATATAAAATGTAGCAACATACTACTTGATCAAAATATGGAAGCGCGAGTTTCTGACTTTGGGTTGGCCACGCTAATGGAACCTGATAAGACTCATGTTTCAACATTTGTTGCCGGAACCTTTGGTTATCTTGCTCCTGGTAAATTTTCACCTCATTTTGCTGTCCGTTCTTTTGCTCCATTTGATGCTTACATAACGAGATTTTTCTTTGCAGAATACTTCGATACAGGGCGGGCAACAGTAAAAGGGGATGTTTACAGTTTCGGTGTTGTTTTACTGGAGCTATTGACTGGAAAAAGACCAATGGATGAGGCATTTATTGAGGAAGGAACTAAGCTAGTTACCTGGGTACTTCCTAAACTCAAATACTGTATAAAACGTAAAACATACCATAGAATGTAAAATGTACCTTTAACCATGCTCGAACTAAATTAGTTGACATCAATTTCCCTGTTTTCGAAAGTATGACAAAGAGGTAGTTTCTTCCGTTGCATCGTCACTTACCATAAGTAGGGGTGAGCAAAAAATCCGTAACCGCGGATTTCACCCGTATCCGTCCGCAAAACTGCGGGTGAAACCCAATCCGCAAGATCTATGGGCCGGATACGGGTGAGATTCTCAAATCCACACTTTTAACCGTTTGGTTGCGGTTGGATTTTGAAATCCGTGGATTCACCCGCACCGTAGAATAGTAATGGAAATTAATAGAATATGTCCGTGAAAATGGTAACTTGTTGAATAATTCAGGTTTCCATTTCAATTCGGACATGAATGAATGAGCACAGTGGGAATTCCATTTACCTACCGTTGGTAGGCACACATACAGTGAGTAGTAAGTAAAGTTATGTTATTCTAATTGACTATCATATTTCTAGCTAACTACGATCACCTAAAGGTTCAACAAATAGTGGGAAATATTGATTTTTATACCTTCACAGGGACGGTATTGGAGGTGGCTTAGGGGTGCTCCACCCACCCCCAAATCTCAAAAACTCATCCAAAAATCATTTTCTCATGTGTATTTTTTGGAAAAATAATAATAAGACCGCTTAGAATTTAGTGTTTAGCCCATAGTGATATTTTAGCCCACCTAAATTTCAAATCCCGATTCCGTCGTTGTACCTTCATATGGTTGTTGGATTCAAGATAATCAATTTACAATATCAACTTCAACTTGATTATCCAACTTTATATAAAGTTTTCATTTCATACATTTAAGACCACTTGATGGTGTATACAACATACGATCGCTATCCTGAGGTTGCTTGTATAGTTGAAAGCTTTTGAACGCATTATACAAAGTGTAATTATTTTTTTTGACTAAATCCGCGGGTTAATCCGCATCCGGTCCGTATCACCCGTTGATCCGCGGATGTCAAATCCACGGGTGATTGGGCCGGACACGGTTGGATTTTCTAAATCCGCAATTTTGACGGTTTGGGCGCGGGTGACCCCTAATCCGCATTCGTCCGTCCGTTGCACACCCCTAACCATAAGAACCCATGTTATTTATAGCCCATGTTGTTTCCAAAAGAATTTTGGCTTCAATTAAATATAGGCCATGCATTTATTAATCACAGCCTATATTATTTATAACCCACAAAACATAATTCCATCCATTGACCATAGCCCAAATCGTAACTCAAACTATGTTACCCGTTTGTAAGAGATTCATAACTAGTTAGGTGAGTTGATTTAACTAAATTTCAATTATTTCAAAACTTCTTACCCGTTTTTGATTTTCTCATTTTTCCCCCCATTTTTCTTCCTCCAACAAAAATAAACTATCCCTAGAAAGTTTTAAAATATTTTGAAGGAATCCACTCAACCAAATCATCTTCAAGGTTTAGTTCTTTAATTAGACATCATGGAACGAATTAAAATATTAAATCGCCTCCACAAGATCTCTCACGCTAAGTTGAAATAAAAATTTAGGATCTCAAAAACCAAAACCCTGATGATAAATCGTCTTTTATTTATGGGTGTTTACGTCTAATTGTTATAGGAGTTAATCAAATCAAAATAAATAAATAAGTTAACAATTCTTGTTGTTGAGATTAATATTTGAGTCCTCACATAAATTCGCTTAAAAGATGAAAATTATTGAAACGTTTTATTAGCGTGTCACTGAATCAGTGATTTTCGAATTCAGTGACTCACCAACCTAGTTTGTAGGCTACGAAAAATAAATAAAAATGTTAAACTTAAAGTTATAGTCAAACTCTATTGACCAAGATCAAGTGGGCTATGGTTAACAAGAGCATGGGTTATATTTACTCCCTCTGTCCTATAATAATGGAACATATACTCCCTCTGTCCTAGTTTATTTGTTTAAATTGAGCATTTTTTTTGTCTTAATTTAGTTGTTAAGTTTCATATTTTCCATGCACATCTTAAATACTCCTCTCTCTACTAGACCAAAAAACTAGATGCATCTTAAATACTAGTGTGGGGGTGATTTTGAAAAAAAATCTCCTCTCTCTACTTTCCTTAATATGTGTGCAAAAACCATTTTAAGCAAATAAAATAGAACGGAGGGAGTATTAGATAATAAGAACAACTCTACAAGGGTGGGTACAAAGATATGTCATCATCCCAACTACATCTGCCCAAGCCGGTAAGAGAGATTGATATTCAAGTATTCTAGTATTCAACTACATCTGCTTAAAAGATATCGTATTTGCATGTAATTGTCATCTATTTTGATTTCTAAACCATTTTTACTTTTGCATATGAACTATGTCGTGGGTAAATTTTGAGCTCATACAGTTCATAATGTTACAGGTGAAAGCAGTTGTGGACTTAGAGAAAGAAGAGCATGCAATTGACACTAGCTTAGGATGTTGTCCTGCAGATGAAATTCGAAATGTCTTTAGTGTAGCACTAATGTGCCTGGAATCAGAGCCTTCCAGAAGACCCACTATGGTCGAGGTTCTAAAGATGCTTGAGCAGATTCAATCAGATTAGCTTAAATACTATTCTTGATTCATAATAGTTAATGATTATAATCAACAAACAAAAATCCACATTCAAATTAAAGAATTTTCTAATTTCCATCCTTATATGTAAATTAAAAAGTCTCCGTACAAATACTCTTGGGAATATATAAAATTATTCTTACAAATATATATGTGGCATATATATATGTTTCTAAATATAAATGGATTTTCTACAATTGTTATTTTAAGTTTTTCAAGAAATTAATTTATTTTGTTATTATTAATCCCTTAAACGTTTTTTATTTACTGATAGTTAATATATGCCACATATTAAAGCATTGCTTAGTTAAATCCACGAGTTTTGGTATGTCAAGCTTGTTGTCGATAAATGCTCGAAACTACATCTTGATTTACGGTCTACTAGAGTCAGTCTCGTACTAGGAATAAAGCATGGTAGTGGAGACATGTCATATGAATATTTTTAGATGATCGAAACTACATCTTGATTTCATCTCAAGCTTATCCGGAGTGTTTAGTCCATTTTGCTCCAGGACACCAGTATTAGGCTAGCTTAGTGTGAATAACACCATCATGGCGCTTCATGCCAGTTGGAGGCTGGCCGAGTGCGATATTGCACCGTATGTTGGACATCAGGCCAGAGATAGCACCATCATGATGCATCATGCAAGGGTACACGGCATAATGGTCATGAATAGTGAAGAAACATGTAAAAGTGTTTCCCAAGTTTTAGTTGTAGAAATGTCAATAAGACATATAGGGAGAGGTAACTGGTTGAAGGTGCATTGTGCGGAGATGCACTAATAAGCTTCAAAACTTAGCTGGTAAAGCTTATATGATGCGGAAGCATTATTATGGCTCTTTGATTACTCAGTAGAGCTTAATGATGCTTAGGTGTCATCATTGCGGTGTTTTTTAACTAAGAATGCACCACAATGGTGTAAAACGACGGATAAGCCAATGATGCACACTTTTGCGCATCATTTGCCGAAGACCCTTTCACCTATACGGACTAGGATTTCTTGACTCTTTTCTTGCAACACGAGTTGGATTTAGTTTCTTGACCAATGTTAATGAACTACGACCAATTCTTGATCTCGTCGAGCACTGGAGAGAGCACGTAGGCAGTCGCCATAAATTGCAGCATTAGTGGTCCAGCATTTGTCTCATCATCCATATGTATAATGTAACTCTTAAGCAATGTGAGTCGCTCTGTTTGGCGGGAAACATACAGACATTAGACAAATTTCTTAAAGAGTTACATCCCCAGTGGGTCATGATAAAAAAAAAGTGATAAGAGAGAAAATAGAAAATACGGGAACAATGTTAAAATGCACCGATAATAAAGACTAAAAACGTCCATGATAAAGGCAGAACTAAAAATATCGCCAACCTGAAATAAGACAAAATTTCATATTAAGAAACTACCTGAAACATGTAGGAAAAATCAGAACACTTGAACACATGTAATGACAAACATTAGTAGCTCTAATGCTGAAGCTAAAGAACGATCACCCGGACCACCAAATAAGGAATGGTCCGAAGCCCAAAAGGTCCAAAAATATTGAACGATTGATAAGAATCATCTGAGACATATGACAATATAAAAGTATTATAATACTAAGTCTAAGGGAGGATTTCGTAACAGTTGAACTCTAAAAATTCTTCGTAAAAATAAAAATGGGGAAAGGAATTAAAAGAGTGCAAATTGTAACAAAATAAGCATTTGAAACAAAAAGAGCAACTCCAATGAGATGGGAAAACAAGCAGATTTGCTAATTTTGCACCTAAAGTTGAACTGGAAAACCATTAAAACCGATGGAGAAACCAACAAATAAAGGTTTGTTCATCGCGTCTCAGGTTGAGTCGAATGAATCAACCTGAGACGACCTTCCCAAGTTGAGCTGAGTCTCGTATCCGATATCCTATTTCAAAAAAAACAAAAAAAACGTAAAAGTAAGTTAAAGTTAGTTATATATATATAAGATTTTTTTGATAAAAGGGTTCCACTTGATATTATAAAAATATTTTTTTATATAGAAATCAGTCCCACTAGATTTAAAAAAAAATTATATAAAACTGGTACCAGTAGGTTAATTTGCCTATTCGTTTGTCGTTTACCACTACGCAAAATTTAATTTATCCATCCACGTGGACAAGAAAATTATTAAACTTGGGTTATCCCATTGGAGTTGCTCTAATTAACGAAAATTGAATAACATTTCATTTATCAAGTTCGTAAAACTATACAGGAAAAATCATACAAAATAAAATGGTTGGGTATTCTTAAAGTCTTTATTGAAGATGAAAATTTAACTTCAGCTGCCCTAGGAAAAGTTCTAAGAAACGGTTACGTGACCAGCAGAACTGACTGAAGAAACGGCCAAAGGAAAGCTTCATGATCTAAATCAAAAGAGAAAAGAACTCCCGTAACTTGACCCTCGAAAAATAGGATCCCGAGGCTGAAAGAGTAGCTCTTCAGCTTTCTCATACTTCGGTCCCACAAAGACCAAACGATCTAAAAAAATATCAATATTACTACCTTCAGGATCTCCCGACCTAACTCAACGATACCCTGCCGAGATAAGGAATATGGCTCATAAACTCGTCCGAAAGATGAAAAAGTAGCAAGGCATGAGAAAGAAGTCAGGAAATATCCAAACCAAAGCTCTAAAATTAAAGGAGATATGAAAGGATAGAATTAATTTGACGTACCTCAGCTGGCTCTGAAGTAAACCTGTCTTCAGCTGCTGAAAATAGCACGTGAGAAAATAACTCAATATTCAAAAATTAAGAGGGATTTGGAGCAAGAGCCTTGTTTGTTTCCACGGGAATACCACGGCAGCGACGACTCGATCTAAATCAAAGGTCAGATGTATCGATCAGGAAAATAACAAACAAAAACATCATATCAGGAACCATGCTTCTCGATCCATTCTTCGGACGAGAAGAAATAACTATATTGATGAGTGCCAAATATTGAATTTTTTTTTATTGGCTTTTATCTCATCTTTTGTGCTTTAATTCCCCATTTTATCCCAAATTCTGTATTTTCATTGTTTTCAGGAATAATTACTTTTACTAATTTATTTTGTGTTTTTAGTTAGTAAATAAAGCTTGGATGTTTTAAAGAAGCAAAAGGAGCATAGATTTTGGTGACGAAATCCAGAAAGAAAGAGTTGTGTTAAAGGATCGCAAGAAGTATAAAAGAAATATCACGCAAAAAGGCTATTGCAATCCGCTTGCATTCTGGATGCAATCAGTTTGCACTACTACACTTAGCAGTGGTCTTATAAGATGAATTGGGCTTGGAAGAAGTGATACCCCTAACCCATATCCACACCTGTTGCGTGAAACCTGATATTATCGCTCAACACCCAAGTCAGCTTTCATTTCTTCCCTAAATCGACCTTAACCAACAAAATCTTCTTCTCCTCCTTTCACAGATGTTCATCACCTTCATCCCTCCATTAATCCATAGCCCCCACCTCTCTGACCAAAACCACCACCATCATAAGTATCAATTAAACCTCTAATCTCTACCTCTCTCGACCTTATCTTCTTCGGAGATGGAGCTAAGTTATCCTCAACAGGAAATTAATGAAATTGTAGAAAACAAAGAACGAGGTACAACAAATTCAGGCAATTATGGTGAGTGGGTGGAGAATTATTGTTGAATCAAACCTAATTGGGAGGAATTGTATAGAAATATGAAGACATTGTGATGTAAAAAGCATTCCCGGATTAGCCAGTGTAGATTTATTTTCAATATTTTTTACAATGTTACCCTTAATATATTGTAAATGTTATTCATGTTATAATTGTTGTTCTTGTTGCGCTTAAACGTTTAGGATCGATTCAATTCTAGTGCTCCAACACTTTACTTTCACCTTGTTTGTCATGTAACCGAGGTAGTTAGAGTGATATTGTGTTGTTGTGTTGCAGCTCATGCTTAACTGATTATTATTGATCGTTTGATTAGTTTTGCAATCAGACTAGTTAATACGTAGGATGAATAGCTTAGTTGCGATTAAACCATCCATTTGGAGATAACCATGGGTATGCGAAAGACTAGAATCTCCATTGTTATCTATTATAATGACAAGAATAATTTCAATAACTGAATCATCTAGTGTAGGTTAAGTGGTAGATTCGACTGCCCTAATGTCTTTTAGTTGCATTTTAATTCTGTTTTATCTAGCTTAATCATTCACATCTAGTTGTATGGACAACCTCTTTTGTATTTAAAATTAGTAGTAGAACTTAGAAGTTTAGCTTTGCACCGTAACAACTGTTAGAGCTGCTCGGTCGAATTCGCATGCGTTGCTATCTCAAGAATGTTTTTCAATGTTAGTGATCAAAACTATAAGTCTTGATTTCTAGCCTATTTATAGATGTCTAGGACTAGGACATAGTTTGTGTAGTTGAGCTTAGACTTCACGGCGCTTATCACTTGAAGACGAAGAACTACTAAAGAGAGCTTGTGGAACTTCATCGATAAAAAGTATGTGGAGACTTAAACTCATTTATCACTTGGAAAGTCTATTTCTACTCTATCTCCTATATTGAGACATAAGTCGTGTTACGATATAGTTTTCTCTATACACATTGAGATTTTGAGCTGAATATATCTCGCTTACATATTTCTCGAAATATGTGTTGGTAAGCTTTCGCTTCGACCAAGTTCATATTATATCATGAGAAAATTATCGAGTAACATCTTACATGTTTTGTGTGATACAATCATTTGGTGTAAGACTTGGAATGTTTCGATAATGAATATTTCAATATCTTGGAAATTGCTTTGATGCTAATAGTGTATGAAAACGGCTATTATCATTATAGAAGAAAATTTCAATGATTGAAATAAAGAGTTGATAATGTAACCATCCTTGGATATAAGCATATATAGTGTGTTCGCACATTAGTGTATAAATCCATAAACCGGGAACCAAGTGTATGCATATGTGTGTATACCAAATTGGTGAAGAAGACAAGATAAGTATGCGTACCCGTACGCATACTGGTAGAAGTTTTCGAACCGAAAATATCTGTTGTGTTTAGGAATTACAAACTCCTAAACTAGTCACCTTAAGTATGCGTACGGGTACGCATACTGGAGGAAGTTTTCGAACCGAAAATATCTGCTGAGTTTAGGAATTACAAAATCCTAAACTAGTCACCTTAAGTATGCCTACCCGTACGCATACTGGCGGGAGTTTTCGAACCGAAATTTTTTGCTGAGTTTGGAAACTTAAAAAACTCAAATCCGGTTGCATAAGTACGCATATCCATACGCATACTTAAGATGGTTATTTTATCAAATCGGTATGTTCATGAACTTAAAAATTTAAATCATAAGGAATGCAATCTTTGCAAACCGTGGCTATAATGTTCATGATTGATTCAAGTGAATCAAACCAATTTTGCTTCAATTGTGTTCTTGTATAAATCCATGAGAATATAACAATTGAACAACTCTTTAACTAGTTTCATTTGAGTCATTTGAACTAGTTATGGTTAAGATGAATAAGGTTGATATGAGAGTAATCATATGGCAAACCTCGGTTAACTATTTGTGAACCAACATGGTGTACACGTTTAGGTACGGTTACATAAACCTAAATGAGGGTACATTTCATTTGTGTGTAACAAGCTAAGATCGATCTAACAGTTGAATATTAGCTTGGTTGAATCAGGTTTTTCATCTAACGGTGAATATTTAATACTTTGTTACAAAGGTAACTTGGATTGCAAACCCTGATTTGAAAACTATATAATGGAGAACTCTAGCAACTGGGAAACCTAATCCCCGCACCTCATGTGTGCTACTAGTTGCATAACTAGAGTCGATTCTCCTTTAACCTCAGGTTTCTTCTCGAGACCCTGTAAGTTAACGACTTGAGGACTTCATTGGGATTGTGAAGCCAGACCTGTAGATGAGGAAAAACGATTTGCTGGTTTTTAAGGAATTGAGGAGACGACCGTACGGAGGAGACTCCTCGAACCGAGCGAAATTTTAAACCACACACAGATGCACCGCTGTAAAGGGGGTGCTTTAGATTCGAGAGATCAATCTGTAGTACTCCGGCCTAAATCAATACAATGACCGTTCCATAGTAAATTTGTTCACAAGAGAGGATGGGTTGATCTGTAGGAGGGAAGCTGGGAAATGTGTAGAATCAATGGTAATCAAAGATTGTGGGTGTGTGAATTCTGAATATGATAAGCTCTGAATGATTGAAATTGCTCAATTGAGAGTAGTTGCTCAATTGATGAGTTGATGATCTCGTGTTGTCGATGAGACGTGAGATTGATGATACTGATGATGTTGATGATTCAATCATGATTCAAAGACTTATTTATATTGCTGGAATTTTAGACACCATGATCCCATGAAGTGTGACAGTTGATGGAATCAAGGAGTGGGGAAGTGGAGATCGTGTTTGAAACCAGTTGCTCAACGTGTGGAGACTTGGTCGATTTTCCACCCACTACCTCGTGAATTCCTTCAACTGATTGCACGACTTGCTCATATTTCATCGTGTGTTTGAACAAACGTGTCGTAGACCGCCAGACCAAAACCCTAAGTGATACCCCCCCAAAGTAACACGATTGACGTCTCGTGGTATGTTAGTCAATTGATGACTTCGTGGTTTGATGGGACGATGAGTCCATGTAGTTGCTGAGTTGAACATGATGTTTTGAAACTCATGAGTTGAACATGTCATGAGACATATGTATAGTTCTTACGATGAAGTGAGCAAGTATTGCTCATTCGATGGATCGTTGAATATTGATTGTTGAACCAATATTCCTTGGTTTGAGCAAATATTTATCATCTGAGCAAGTGTTTCTCATGTGATGAATTGTTGAATATTTGATCGTCTGAGCATGTGTTGCTCATCTTATGGATTATTGAAAGTGTACCAAAAATACTAATTAGAATACTGGTCGTTGGACCGAGCATAATTAATAAAATTAATGACCACGAGGCCGTCGTAAAATTATTAAGGTTGGAATCTGGAATGATGATCCTTGGATTCAGAAACCCTAATTTGATCAATTGATGATCAATTCATGGTTCTTCAGAAGTTTAACCATAGGATGAAGGAGGGAGAGACTATATGGGACCGTAGATCAACCATGTAGTATCTATATGCTCACGTGAGCAAATACGAAGAACTCTTGAAGAGTTGACGATTTGTTGGTAGAAGAATGATTAAGTGTTGGCGTAATCATTTATCCAAAATGCCCGTCTTAGGTGAGAAAACCTAATTATTATGACGAGGCGAGGGACCGACCATGGAGTCATGAAACTGGCCCTGGGTTGTCACGTGACCGCCTGACGATCACTTCATGAAAATCCAAAGTGTTTGGAAGAGTTTTGGACCTAATACGAGCAATTGTGCAAATTAGGTCTAAACTGTGAAAATTGATGGGACCGGCTTCCGTGAGCCAAAGAGCCAATATTGGTCGGTAAAGATAGCTTGCTCGTGTCCCCAAGGCGTCCGCGTCTCAGTCCTGAGAATTTTGATATTTTCTGGCGTGGAATCGAGCATCCATTCGAGAATATATGTCAAAATTAGGGTTTCGACGAAACTGAGGAAAACACCATGAGATGATGAAAATTAATTATAAAATAAGGAATGAGGAGGCGTGGGACCGCCGTGGTCAAGGCATGGTCGGCCGGTCATGACCACGGTCCTGTGGTGCCTTTTCCTTAATTTTATAATATTTTGATGATTTTATGAAAAATTCATGAATTTTGAGAAGTTTGATGAATTTTGGGAGTTTTCATGAATTGAAAGAGTTTTCATGAGTTCAAGGAAGCAAAAAATATTAAAATAATAAAAATAAGGGTGTGTGGGACCGTGGAAGGCATGGCCAGCCAGCTAGGGCCCGGTCCCACGAATTTTCCTAATTTTATAATATTTTGATGATTTTATGAAAAATTCATGAATTTTGAGAAATTTGATGAATTTAGGGAGTTTCCATGAACTGAAGGAGTTTTCATGAGTTCAAGGAAGCAAAAAATATTAAAATAATAAAAATAAGGGCGTGTGGGACCGTGGAAGGCATGGCCGGCCGGCTAGGGCCCGGTCTCACGAGTTTCCCTAATTTTATAATGATTTTATGAAAAATTCATGAATTTTGAGAAATTTGATGAATTTTGGGAGTTTCCATGAATTGAAGGAGTTTTCATGAGTTCATGGAAGCAAAAATATTAAATAATAAATAACAAGGGCGTGTGGGACCGTGGAAGGCATGGCCGGCCGGCTAGGGCCCGGTCCCACGAGTTTTCCTAATTTTTTAATATTTTTAGGTATTTTGATGATTTGAGGGAATTTTTCCTAATTTGAGAGAAATACCATGAAATCAAGGAATTTGATGAATTCAAGGAAAACTAATAATAAAATAATAAAACAAAGGGGCGTGTGGGACCGGCTAGGGCATGGCCGTCCGGCCAAGGCCCGGTCCCACAAGTTTTCATAATTTATTTTATTTTATTATTATTTGATGATTTGTGCAAAATACCATGAAATCAAGGAATTTGATGAATTCAGGGAAAACTAATAATAAAATAATAAAACAAAAGGGCGTGTGGGACCGGCTAGGGCATGGCCGGCCGGCCAAGACCCGATCCCACAAGTTTTCATAATTTATATTATTTTATTATTATTTGATGATTTGTGCAAAATACCATGAAATCAAGGAGTTTTTTCATGAAATTAGAGAAATAATAATAATAAATAATAAGGAACCATGGATGTGGGGCCGGTTGGGACCAAGGCATGGCCGGTTGGCCAATGGTCACGCCCCACACTCCTTTCCTTAATTTTATATTATTTTTTATGGATTTATGGAAGTACCATGAAACCGAGGAGTTTCCTCGAGACGAAGGAGATTTGATAAAACGAGAGGATTTTCATCAAATCAGGGAAAATAATAAAAATGTATTAAAAATATAAATCTGGTGTGGCATTGACCACGACTCGGTCGGTCGGTCGTGTGCTCGTGCTCCCAGCATCCTGGTCAATATTTTTAATTATTTATTATTTTCTTCTCTATTTTGCACAAGTTCATCGTTTCGTTGTATTTTTGAAATACTCCATCGTGCGGTGACTGTTAGTGTATCATAGTTGAATACACCTTCACCATTTGAATCGGGGCTTACTTAGAGGTAGCTCAGACGCCTGGTTGTTGATTATTTCTTACTAATTGTGGAATTCAGTGGAGAATAATTCACAAAATTGAGTAATAAGATGTTTATTATTAATTCATAGGATCAGCCGAGGATTCGACTACGAATTCAGAATAATAAAGTGAGCATTACGATTCCATGGGATCGTAGATTCGACCATAGAATCGGAGTAATTAAGGTTTATCTATTACCATTTATGAGACCAGTTGTGGATTCGATCATGAAATCGGAGTAATGAGATAATATAGTTATTGCTATTCTATGAGATCAAGTCATGGATTAGATCATAGAACCATAAAAATTGTTATTGTCATTCATTGGGACCAGTCGTGGATTCGACCATGGAATAGGAGCGATTGCAATTAGGAATAATTAACTTTGTGGCTCTATACTAGCAAAGCAAGCTGTCTAGGAGCATTAATTATCCTGATACGAGCTTGCCGGTAAGTCATATCCTTTATATAGTCAGGGTAAACTTGTTGTTTGTTCCTAAAGACGTCATCGCTCTATACTAGCAGAGCAAGCTGTCTAGGAGACGTCCATCTCGTGATGATATATATAAATAATCACTGAAAGTATTCAGTATTCATGAGATATGTCGTTGTCTAGTCGTGAGACTGCATATCTACATGTACTCTCCGTTGAGAATTCGATGAGAGACCCGTGTCTCGATACTCACGTCTGATTGTTGAATCAGAGCTTCGTATAATTATGAGTTTACGAATTTAGCTTTTGTCGAAAATCCACCATCTACATTAAGTCCCCTACTTACTGAGGAAAGTTGTGTTCCTCAGTCAGCATTAAATGGTGATTTTCCGGCCATAAATAATAATACCAGTAATTGAACTTAGTCGTAAGCTGAGATGTTACCGGATTTATAGAGCATGAGCAAACCACGACTTGATGAAGGCTTCAATGTCATGATTGAAGCATCGTTTGATGAGCATAAATTGGTGTTGAACCGCTGGTTTGGATGATGGGACCATGGTCGTTTAGGATTTGCGGGCCGAGCCTAATAAGGAAACCTTGTAAAATTAGGTTTTGGAAATAAAAATTAGTATAAAAGGGAATTAGTACCTTCTTTTTTTATTATTTTCCACGACCAGTAGATCCCTTTACTTCATCACCTTCACGTCGCCAGGGAAAGAAGCAGAAAAAATTCGTTGGAGCACCTCCGTCCGACCGACAGCCGTAGCCACTGCCGGCCGGCGCCGACAGGTGCACGATTTTTTTTTTTTTTTTTTTGATGATGTTATGATTTTCATGAATTGTTCATGCTTGAGTTTATATATACATGTGTGTATATTAGTGTGAGTTTTATGAAAAAAACCCTCGTTTTTGAAATCGTATGTTCGTTCGATCATTAGTTTTGAAAACTAACTATAATCCCTGATTTAGCAGCCATGACATATATTGTGCAAAATATGATGATATGTTTTATTTTCATGAGTTTGTTTTCATTAAATAAAATCCTGGAGAGTTTATGTATGCAAGTTGCATTAATTGCCGCTTTTTTGAAAACCCAGAAACGTGGGTTTTGAGGAACCTTCGAAGATAGACAATATATTTATGATTAAATATTTTATTGTTGTAAACTTCATAGGTCAGTTGTGTGAATGTTCACATTATGTTTGTCCGTGATTTCATGAAAAATCAGTTTCGGAAATTAAATAAAGTTTCGTTTTTGCAGTTTTCGAAGAGACGAACGATTTTGAGGTGTTAACTCTAGTATTACTATCACCATTGTTAGTGGAAGTGTAAAAGGCAAGAGTTAAGAGTTACCATTTTTTGCTTGTATTTCCTTGATTTATATCTGGATGGCATACTGAAGTAGAATGTAGTGTGAACCTTTTCAGCTACTTAGCAAAGATGTCCAATTCCCAAGCTGACGACGCCTCGAGGGAAGAGATGTGTGTTGATGATGGTATCTCCAGAGATGAGACATGCATGGATGAAACTTCCGTTGGGGGAGACGAAGACGAAATCCCTGGGATTAAGAATGTCTCGAACATAGATGATGCATTCTTTGAAAAATATATCCCAGGAGCTGAGCAACATTTGAAATCCCCAGTGTATCGTCTTTTGATAAATCGCAGAACTGTTACTCAGAAGAAGTTGGTGACTCCTAAGACAGTGATTCGATTTTGTCTTGAACGAGGGGTCTTTGACTCATCAATCATAGAGTTTAAGCTTTCTCGACGACCTTTGGAGAAATTTGCCGGCTGGGCGAGGCATATGTTGGGTTTTCCTCATGTGAGGACTATGCTCGACCAGGCGTAGGTGACGAGAGATATTCAAGCTTCTGGAGAGTTGTTCATTTATCATGACGCAAGTGGTATTATGGCTCTGTTTTCTCGCTGGTGCATTCCCACTCACACTTTCATATGCAGATGGGGAGAGTTTACCATTACCTTGGAAGACGTGGCGGCTCTGATGCATCTCCCGATCACAGGCAATCTTCCTGGGGATCTTTCAGATGAGGATACCGTCGTTTCTCATGTCTTGACAACTGCAATGGAGAAAGCGAATAAGGCTGGTAGTAAAGGATGCTATGATTCCTGGTTGACACACTGGTGGCCTAAAGACGAGGTTTCTGATAAACCCATCGATGGTATGTTACCCATTGCTGCTTTCTTATGTTTATAGTTGTCTAGAGACATTTTTGAAGACAATGGAAACTTGTTGAAGTCTTTTGTGATTCCCTTTGTTTTTAAGATGGCTCAAGGTGAGCAACTTCCGATAGGTAGTTTATTCTTAGGCTCCTTGTATTACAACCTGGACTCCTTGGTTATAGACTCCAGTGTGTCGAACGGCTCTATGAAGATTGAGTGTTATGCCAACACGATGTTTCTTCAAGCTTTGATGTGGGAGCATTTTAAGAATTATGCACCTACTCCACGTAATGTTCTGCAAGGACCGAATACTGATGCGCGCCATACTTTCCCTGAGAAAGATAATGCTAGGATCATGCGTTGGTCCACCAAGCAGCCTCGTTCTAAAATACGTTTTATTGATGTGTTAGATGAAGAATCTGAGTTCAATTTTCGCCCGTGGGTGTCAGTCCCTGATTATGTTTCTCAGCCGATGACTTTCAATACTGGAGAAGGCACGAGTTTGACGTCTGGTGTGCATCTGAGTGATGGCGAAAGATCTTTCATGTTGAGTTGCACTCCTGGTCATTTGCTATCAGTCACGTTTGGAGAGCTTTCAGTGGAGGAGTACAATTGATAGAGCAGCTCGACAAATGGGTATGGATCAGTGTGTTCCAACCATACGGAGAAGGAAGCCATCAGTTGAGCAACTCAGGACTCATTTGGATCATACTCACGTGGAAGGGAGTAGCTACTGGTTTCCTGGTTCTGATAGATTCGCCTATGTAACCCCAGGTTATGTAGAATTCTGGGATCAGCAACTTGGGCGTTTGCGTGGCTTTGTAAGATTTCCCAGACCTCCATTCAAGGATCTTCCTTCGGCTGAGATGATTTCCAGTCGACCAAGATTGAAGTATCTTTCTGGTGATAAACGAAAGTCGTCTCCAGGATGCTCTCAGGTATGTTCTTCATATAATCTTCACGAAATTATAAGAACTGTATTCTGATTATATTACTGGATTTCACCACAGGACGGTCGTAATATACGACCTCGAATCGGTGTAGATTTCTCAGAGACTGAGGCGGTTATTCATGGCGGAGAAGGCAGGCATAAAGGTTATAAGCTGTTACCTAATACCGTAAAGTCCCCAGTTGGTGCTTTGGTGAGTTCCCAATATTTCTCACTGTGACTTTCATTGCTATTAGCATTAGAATCATGAAGCCAACGTTGTTAATTTTGTTGCAGAATTTTACTCCATCAAGTCTTGAAGGTCTTCAATTTTCTGCTACTGAACAAGCAATCGCTGATTTGAGTGACGAAGAAACTGTAAGTATTTCTTCACATGTTCAAATGTGCTTCATAGATGAAAATATTGATTGTAAAGGACGTGTACAGGAGGATGTCGTCATGGAGATGGAGAATTCTGGAACTCAATCATCCTCTGGGAATGGAATGGAGGTAATTCCCAAGATTCGGAGCCGGATGGAAGTGATGTTCCTCTTGTCGTTGATGTGGACAATTCCAACCCCTTGGACACTTTGGAGACTCCTCAAGTAAGTATATATCCTGTACATTCTTCATAGAAGTATAAAAGTGCTGACTTGTAATGAATGAATGAGAACCCATGTGAATATGTGAAAACTTAGTCGAATTTGTCGTCAGAAAATTCAGAACCCAGCTTTTAGTAGAAACGCTGTAGAATCTTCGTCCGGAGTCGGATTTTGATGATCTGCATGTGAAATTCAAGCCCGGAAAATTTCCAAGCTTTCAAAGAAGCTTTTTAAGTTTTGAGCACGTTCAGAGCCTGAAAAAGGCGAAATAGTAAACTTCCAGGAGACTTCCAGAACTTTTTCAGATTGCGCATCACTTGATATTTTGGCCACATCTACCGCTCGTTCAGGATTGTCATGAAATTTTGACATGTCATAGAGGACATCCATACGAAGAGAATGGCATATGACCCATCCTGATTCCTTGTAGATTTCTCCCAGTTGTCTCCTAGTACAGGGCAGAGTTCAGTTTCTTCAGACGGACTCATCGTAAAATGTTTTTCATGACTTTCATGTTATTTGCTCGTGCCTTGAATGTAGTATGATGAACCTTGATGATGTTGCCTTGTGGTATACTGTGTTTCATAATCTCCTTTGGATTCGTGACTCTAACCTCATGTAATCTTCGTATTAGGTGCTAAATACCGAAGTTGAGGATACTGGAGCCAACGATGATAACCTAACCATTCCGGAGTTATTGATGAAGAGACAACCATCCCTGTATTTCAAGGCCATGAGAAGGTCGCTACTGCTGTTATGGAAACCCAGATGGTTGTTGCCTCAGTGATAGAAGAAACCGAGACAGCAGGAGAATACCGAAGGAACTGTTGCTTTAGTCGTGGGAGCCACTCCAGTGACCGAGAACCGTATAATAGTGTATGAATATCCAACTGCAGGGGTCGCTTTCGATCCTCCCTTTAACACTTCACTCCCGTATCATGAACTGGTCGGTGGATTCAGCGTTCCCATTGGATATGCACGCTTGTATGAGACGATATGGAAGAAGTTCGGCCATATGTTGACAGGAACCCTGGGCGTGCTTATGCTTTAATCATGCAAGTAGGCGTTATCTTGCGTGTCGTGAGTGATATGCATACGAGACCCAGGAATACCGTGACTCCAGATATACTCTTTGATTGGGAGTTTAACTTGGAGAATTCAGAAAGACTTGGCCTCAACGTGAAATGGCTTCGTAAGCAAATAAACGTTATCAAGGATTCATGTGAGAACATACCCTTTCCGAACGATGTGTGAAGGAGAAGGAGGACAAGATTGCCAAGCTGACCGAGGAGTTGAACAAGGAGAGGGCGGCTTTGCAAATCTTGAAGGATGCTGATGAGCGAAAGCCTTTTCTTGCTGATCTCTTGAACTTCTGAACTTCTGAGAGATGTGAGGTTTATACTTGGGTTTTGATATTTAGATGGTTTTGGATTGACTGATGGTTAGGATTTTCTTGTAGATTTGATAGAGATTTTCTTTTACGAAATATGAACTGAATTTTGATAAATTGCTGAATTCAAATACTGATTGCAAGTATTGCAAATGTTTTGGAGGAATTGAAATACAAATGAAAGAAAATCCTAAATGTTAAATCCCAACACCATGAGTGCTTCAAACGCCCAATACCTTAAATGTCCAATAATTTCAGATAAACGCCTTGAGCCAATTTTCGTGAATTACTGGTAGGGTTCTGCCATCTGTGTTGGTCAATTTGTAGTATCCTCCGGCCACGGATTCAGCGACCATGAATGGTCCTTCCCAATTGGAGTTCCTTGTAGAATGAAGACCGCGCTGAACTGCTTTGAGAACCAGGTCCCCTTCATGAAACTTGTTAGGCTTGGTCGATCGTGCCTTGAATATCTTCCGCTGATTCGGAATTCCCTGTTTGATGGAATTCCTCGATTGTGGCCCGTATGGACACTCGCGCGGAAGAGAGTATCCAGCATAGTGTTGATCATGCTTAGCCAAGTCTTCAGCAATAAACCTCTCGATGGAGTGACCGATTTGAAGAAGTTCTGAACCCAACCATTGAGTGTAATATTGCTGAGGTGAAGTTACCCACTCGTAGCTTTTGATGACTGCTAAATTATTCATGGGGAGAAGTCCCTGGACCATAGTAGCGTATTTGAACATTGGTAATATTGGAGCAAGAGGAGGAATAAGACTTGCCTGAGCTCGAAACCTTCTGACAAAGGTGTGCGGATTATCTCCAAGTTCTGCGTAAGTCCCATCAGAGTTTTTACTTCTTCCAGATGCTCAAACGGTGGTGCGTCCTCTGCTTCGTCTTCCGACTCGGAATCCTTGTCGATGACAGGATGTGTTGAAGGCATCGTTGTCCTTTCAGCATGAATCCAAGTTCTCCCAAGGACCATGTCGTATCCAGGGTCTTCCCGGATTATGAAAAACTTGGCCTCAGTGCAGATCGATCTTTCCGTAACTTTGAGAGTGATGAAGCCGTATGCGTTTCTGGAGATTCCTTCGTGGTCCCTGATTGCTATGGGAGCGTGGGTGGCTTCCCGTCGAGTAATACCAGCAGCTCTGAGAGTTTTCAAAGGGATGATGTTGACGGCGGTACCAACATCGATGAACGCCCTCTTGAACTCATTTCCTTTAATGTGCACTGTGGTGAGCAGTCCCCAGTCATACATTTCTGTGTCGTGGTGAAGGTCCGGTGGTAGTCTCTTGGATCAGCGGACGTCTTCCGGACACGATGTGGTTCAGTGCAGCAAACATGTCTTTCCTTTGAGCTTTCGAAAGATACAACAGCTCGCAGACATGTTCGATCAGAGATTGGACCGTTTCCTTGACAGGAGGTTCGGAGATGGTAAAAGTTCTGACTGGGAGGGGTTTTTTGTGCACCCCTCAGTCCCCAGGTTGAGCTCTCCTGATTCGACCTTTTCTTTGAATATGCGCTTCAAAATTTTGCAATCACTCGTGGGATGGCTGACGTATCTATGGAAGCGACAATACCGAGGATTTTCCATGGCCTCTTCAGTTGGTTCCTTCTTGACATAAGGCAATTTGATTGCGCCGTCTTGAATCCAGGCATCGAGTAGTTCATTAACTTCTTCCATTGAACAGGGAAAATCAGGTGCTTCTGGATCTTCCGTATGCTGAGGAGGGATTTTCGAATTCTCCTTCTTGTGTGTCTTTGAAGGGGTGGAGGAAGTCTGCTTGTGTTGTGGTTCTGCTTTTCGCTTACTCCCTTCCGCGACAGCATTTGTTGAAGGTTGCAGGTTATACTGCTTGTTGATCAGACGTCTGCTTCCTCGAGTGTCTTTTGAATCTTCAGTCATTGTAGACTTTGCTCTTTCCAAAAGAGCGGGTGCAGCGGTTGCCGACCTCTTCGCAGCTTCGTGAAGTTCTGAGAAAGTCTGGAATCGAAGGTTTTCTAGCAAGGCCCTGTAGACTAGGAGCATGCCATTGATGCACAAGTCCACCAGTTGTTGCTCCGTGACGTTTTGGTCATGATAATCCAGGGCTTGGACTCTGAACCTTTTCACATAATCATTGGGATTTTCACTGACCCTCTGAAACATTCTTCCAAGGTCGGAGAGGGTGACTTGTTCTGACACAAAGAAGTATTTCCTTGATGGTCCCTAGTGTGATGTTGTTATACCAGGTGTATGCACTGCCTTTCAGAGATTTTGATAATTCCTTGAGACGGACGACATGATTATGTTCATGTTCTCCCAAGGCTTCGAGAAAACGAGAGACATGTTCCCGAGCATTGCCAGTTCCATCATACAAGGTGAAAGTTGGAGAAACGTAACCTTTGGGGAGTGGAATCCTCTGCGTAGCGGCAGGATAAGGAGGTTGATGACGATGGTCATGCGATGTCTTGCCTTTTCCATGGTTCTCCAAAAGGTGCTCCAGATCCTCGCGAGTGATGAAATTCGATGATCCCTTCGCTGATGAGTTGTCTGCAGCAGTTTTGTGGACTTCGTCGTCTTCTACTGTATGGATTGGAATTACTTCAGGACCGTCGTCTGAGGATTTCTCCTTCTCCTTTCCCTTCTCTTGAGTCTTCTCTGACATCTTGTCAGTAAGAGTTTTGAGATAATTACACAGCTCCTTCTGTGTAGCAGCCATGTCAGTCTGGTTCTTTGCAAGAGTCTCCTGCGCTTTGATAAGATCAGCAATGGTAGGCGGTGGATCTCCTCTGACTTCTTCAGGGTGTCGTCCGGACAGTGGATGACCTTCGGCGTGAGGAGGAGTAGTGTCACCACCATCAGTGTTGGAGGTCGGAATTGTCTCCGGGATATTCTGATTGTTGTTGTTGCTAGTGCTAGCACGGTTTGTGTTAGGATTCGTAACTGAACCTGACCTGAGATCAACCATCTTGTGAAATTGTGAGATTGCAACCGAGAGAATGATCTCCCACTGTGGTCGCCAATCTGTAGATGGGGAAAAACGATTTGCTGGTTTTTAAGGAATTGAGGAGACGACCGTACGGAGGAGACTCCTCGAACCGAGCGAAATGTTAAACCTCACACAGATGCACCGCTGCAAAGGGGGTGCTTTAGATTCGAGAGATCAATCTGTAGTACTCCGGCCTAAATCAAGACAATGACCGTTCCAGAGTAAATTCGGTCACAAGAGAGGATGGGTTGATCTGTAGGAGGGAAGCTGAGAAATGTGTGGAATCAATGGTAATCAAAGATTGTGGGTGTGTGAATTCTGAATACGATAAGCTCTGAGTGATTGAAATTGCTCAATTGAGAGTAGTTGCTCAATTGATGAGTTGATGATCTCGTGTTGTCGTGACGTGAGATTGATGATACTGTGATGATGATTCAATCATGATTCAGAGACTTATTTATATTGCTGGAATTGTAGACACCATGATTCCATGAAGTGTGACAGTTGATGGAATCAAGGAGTGGGGAAGTGAGATCGTGTTTGAAACCAGTTGCTCAACGTGTGGAGACTTGGTCGATTTTCCACCCACTACCTCGTGAATTCCTTCAACTGATTGCACGACTTGCTCACATTCCATCGTGTGTTTGAACACACGTGCCGTAGACCGCCAGACCAAAACCCTAAGTGATATCCCCCCAAGTGACACGATTGACGTCTCGTGGTTTGTTAGTCAATTGATGACTTCGTGGTTTGATGGGACGATGAGTCCATGTAGTCTGAGTTGAACATGATGTTCTGAAACTCATGAATTGAACATGTCATGAGACAGAGGTATAGTTCTTACGATGAAGTGAGCAAGTATTGCTCATTCGATGGATCGTTGAATATTGATTGTTGAACCAATATTCCTTGGTTTGAAATATTTATCATCTGAGCAAGTTTGCTCATGTGATGAATTGTTGAATATTTGATCGTCTGAGCATGTGTTGCTCATCTGATGGATTATTGGCAGCGTACCAAAAATATTAATTAGAATACTGGTCGTTGAACCGAGCATAATTAATAAAATTAATGACCATGAGGTCGTCGTAAAATTATTAAGGTTGGAATCTGGAATGATGATCCTTGGATTCAGAAACCCTAATTTGATCAATTGATGATCAATTCATGGTTCGTCAGAATTTAACCATGGGACGAAGGGGGAGCGACTACATGGGACCGTGGATCAACCATGTAGTGTCCATATGCTCACGTGAGCAAATACGAAGAACTCCTGAAGAGTTGACGATTTGTTGGTGAAGAATGATTAAATGCTGGTTTAATCATTTATTCAAAATGCTCGTCTTAGGTGAGAAAACCTAATTAATTATGACGAGGCGAGGGACCGACCATGGAGTCATGAAACCGGCCCTGGGTTGTCCCGTGACCGCCTGACGATCACTTCATGAAAATCCAAAGTGTTTGGGAGAGTTTTGGACCTAATACGAGCAATTGTGCAAATTAGGTCAAAACTGTGAAAATTGATGGGACCGGCTTCCGTGAGCCAAAGAGCCAATCTTGGTCGGTCAAGATAGCGTGCTCGTGTCCCCAAGGCGTCCGCGTCTCAGTCCTGAGAATTTTGATATTTTCTGGCGTGCAATTGAGCATCCATTCGAGAAAATATGCCAAAATTAGGGTTTCGACGAAACTGAGGAAAACACCATGAGATGATGAAAAATAATTATAAAATAAGGAATGAGGAGGCGTGGGACCGCCGTGGTCAAGGCATGGTCGGCCGGTCGTGACCACGGTCCCGTGGTGCCTTTTCCTTAATTTTATAATATTTTGATGATTTTATGAAAAATTCATGAATTTTGAGAAATTTTGATGTTGAAGGAGTTTTCATGAGTTCAAGGAAGCAAAAATATTAAAATAATAAAACAAGGGCGTGTGGGACCGTGGAAGGCATGGCCGGCCGGCTAGGGCCCGGTCCCACGAGTTTCCCTAATTTTATAATGATTTTATGAAAAATTCATGAATTTTGAGAAATTTGATGAATTTAGGGAGTTTCCATGAACTGAAGGAGTTTTCATGAGTTCAGGAAGCAAAAAATATTAAAATAATAAAACAAGGGCGTGTGGGACCGTGGAGGCATGGCCGGCCGGCTGGGGGTCCCACGAGTTTTCTAATTTTTTAATATTTTTAGGTATTTTGATGATTTGAGGGAATTTTTCCTAATTTGAGAGAAATACCATGAAATCAAGGAATTTGATGAATTCAAGGAAAACTAATAATAAAATAATAAAACAAAGGGGCGTGTGGGACCGGCTAGGGCATGGCCGGCCGGCCAAGGCCCGGTCCCACAAGTTTTCATAATTTATATTATTTTATTATTATTTGATGATTTGTGCAAAAATACCATGAAATCAAGGAGTTTTTTCATGAAATTAGAGAAATAATAATAATAAAATAATAAGGAACCGTGGGTGTGGGCCGGTTGGGACCAAGGCATGGCCGGTTGGCCAATGGTCACGCCCCACACTCCTTTCCTTAATTTTATATTATTTTTATGGATTTATGGAAGTACCATGAAACCGAGGAGTTTCCTCGAGACGAAGGAGATTTGATAAAATGAGAGATTTTCATCAAATCATGGAAAATAATAAAAATGCATTAAAAATATAAAACTGGCGTGGGATTGACCACGACACGGTCGGTCGGTCGTGTGTTCGTGCTCCCAGCACCCTGGTCAATATTTTTAATTATTTATTATTTTCTTCTCTATTTTGCACAAGTTCATCGTTTCGTTGTATTTTTGAAATACTCGTTCATGCGGTGACTGTTAGTGTATCATCGTTGAATACACCTTCACCATTTGAATCGGGGCTTACTTAGAGGTAGCTCAGACGCCCGGTTGTTGATTATTTATTACTAATTGTGGAATTCAGTGGAGAATAATTCACAAAATTGAGTAATAAGATGTTTATTATTAATTCATAGGATCAGCCGAGGATTCGACTACGAATTCAGAATAATAAAGTGAGCATTACCATTCCATGGGATCGTAGGTTCGACCATAGAATCGAAGTAATTAAGGTTTATCTATTACCATTTATGAGACCAGTTGTGGATTCGATCATGAAACCGGAGTAATGAGATAATATAGTTATTGTTATTCTATGAGATCAAGTCATGGATTCGATCATAGAATCAGAACAATTGTTATTGTCATTCCATGGGACCAGTCGTGGATTCGACCATGGAATAGGAGCGATTGCAATTAGGAATAATTAACTTTGTGGCTCTATACTAGCAGAGCAAGCTGTCTAGGAGCATTAATTATCCTGATACGAGCTTGCCGGTAAGTCATATCCTTTATATAGTCAGGGTAAACTTGTTGTTTGTTCCTGAAGACGTCATCGCTCTATACTAGCAGAGCAAGCCGTCTAGGAGCCGTCCATCTCGTGATGCTATATAGAAATAATCACTGAAAGTATTCAGTACTCATGAGATATGTCGTTGTCCAGTCGTGAGACTGCATATCTACATGTACTCTGAGAGAAAGTATTCTTCGTTGAGAATTCAATGAGAGACCCGTGTCTCGATACTCACGTATGATTGCTGAATCAGAGCTTCGTATAATTATGAGTTTACGAATTTAGCCTTTATCGAAAATCCACCATCTACAAGACCCAACTATTCTCTTTGTAGTTGCGTGATCTGATCTTGCCATTTCAATCGTGATTGAGTGCAATTGTAAAATTAGCTTGAGATTTATATCTCTGATAGGCAAGATAGAAAAGTAATCACAAACACCTTCGTCTCATCGTTTGTGATTCCACAATAACTTGTTTCGCTAGTCGATTAAGTTTATTGTGAGGTGATTGATAATACTAGGTTGTTCTTCTGGAATATAAGTTTGGTTTATCAATTGGTTCTTGTTCACCTTGATTTATCAAAAGACGGAACAAAAACTCTTGGGTATTTCTGTGGGAGACATATTTATTCAATCCTATAGACTTTTCTGTGTGAGACAGATTTGTTTATCAAGTCTTCGACTTTGGGTCATAACAACTCTTAGTTGTGGGTGAGATCATCTAAGGGAATCAAGTGCGTAGTATCCTGCTGGGATCAGAGACGTAAGGAGCACAATTGTACCTTGAATCAGTGTGTGATTGATTAGGGTTCAACTACAGTCCAGTCCGAAGTTAATTGGTAGTAGGCTAGTGTCTGTAGCGGCTGAATACAATGTGGTGTTCAATCTGGACTAGGTCCCCGGGTTTTTCTGCATTTGCGGTTTCCTCGTTAACAAAATTCTGATGTATGTGTTATTTCTTTTCCGCATTATATTTTGTTATATAATTGAAATATCACAGGTTGTGCGTTAAGATCAATCAATTAGAATATCCAACCTTGGGTTGTTGATTTACATTGATTGACACTTGAACATTGGTCTTTGGTACCGTTCAAGTACTTCCTCTTATATTCAATCGGGCTCGCAGATTTCTATTTGCTGATTCCGGATTGAATTAAGAGTTAGAGATATTAAACTCTTTAATATACTTTATTATGACTGTCTAGTTGATTCTATAGAAAGTGTATTGGAGTAAGTCCTCTCAGATTTCCAAACGAGTTGTTGGGTGTGGTTGTTAGACGCCCGCATTTTCAATTGGTATCAGAGCAGGCAAACACATTAAGGACATTACAAGTCTGTGTTTGTAGTGATTTGATGATGGACAATATTGTCTCTGAAAACGCTTCACCATAAATGGATAAAGTCAACATCGAGTATGTTCTAGAAACCATCGAAAAGGTTGAGAATCCTGATTTAAAAAAACTCATAAATTTCTTGTGTCTCGAAAAATTTCGATAGATAAGGGAAATTGATGAATCTCATTGCGAAGGTTATATCAAAAAACCTAAATCTCGAGATTGCTCTGATGAAGTTGTTGATCTTCAGAAAAAGTTAGACAAACAAATCCAGATCAATTCTGATCTTGCTGCAGAAATTGCAAAGCTTAAGGATTTGAAGTCTGTAAAGTCTTTTTCAAAGATTTTAAATGACAACTCAAATTCTTCTTTGAAGAATTGTCGTATGTTAGGTGATAAGCAAGGTCAAGACTTTGTGAAACCTGACAATGCTCAGAACTCTTCGAACAAGGTTTATGATGTTGGTACATATTTGTTTTGTGGTTCCCACAATCACTTTCAACATGTGTGTTTGTCCTTCAAGAGAAGACTAAAAGTCGCTAGTGATTTTCATAAGAAAGTTATTTAACTTTTGTCATCTCTTAAAAGACATGCAATACTAACAAGAAAGCCTAAAGTGGTTAGTAGTGCTAGTATGGGAGCTTTTCTCTGAAATCAACATCACCCTTTCAATGGTTCCCTGATAGTGGATGTAGCAGGCACATGACTGGATATCTCTCATGGTTTATCAACTCAAGCGATTTTGATGGTGGACCTGTAACTTTTGGAGATGGAAGATGATGTTACATAAGCAAGAAAGGGACGATCAAATTGCCCGACGTTCTTGAAATTCATGATGTTGTATGCGTTAAAGGTATGGCTGCTAATCTTCTTTCTATTAGTCAAACCTGTGACAAGGGCCATAAGGTTGTATTCAATGATAAAGGATGTGACATTGTCGACAAGTCTAGAAAAGTGATTTTTCAAGGATCACGTGGCACAAATAATTGTTATCTTCTAGATACTCGGTTCAGTAATTGTTGCAATTTGACCAAGGTTGAATCTACACACCTTTGGCATGAGCGTTTTGGTCACATCAATTATCATCTTCTAACTAAGATCATTAACAAAGAACTTGTTAGATGTGTTCCCAAAATTAATGCTAAGGTTGAAGGTGTATGTGGTGCCTGTCAAAAGGGTAAACAAACGAAAGTTCCACACAAATCATCCCGAAATATTCTCACCAAAGCTCCACTTGATTTAATTCATATGGATCTTTTCGGCCCAATTCAACAATCTACAGTGGCTGGGAAGAAGTATGTTTTGGTTATGGTAGATGAATATTACACTAGATTCACCTGGGTGGCTTTTTTGGCCCACAAGAATGAAACTCTCAGTGAGTTCAAGATTATTTTTAATAGAATCCAGAATGAACAAGGTCGCAAACTAAAAAAATAGAAGTGATCATGGCATAGAATTCAAAGACACCAAGGTATTTGAATAATGTGACTCTCTGGGAATTATTCAACAATACTCACCGCCTATCACTCCACAGGCGAATGGAGTTGCAGAAAGGAAGAATAGAAATATACAGGAAATGGATAGGGTAATGCTCCATAACAAAAACTTACCATTAAGGTTTTGGGGTGAGGCTGTTTTTACATCTTGCTATTTGATCAATCGTGTTTACTTGCGGTCAAAGACCTTAAACACTCCCTATGAGTTGTGGTACGGTAAGAAACCCAACTTACACTAGTGTTCGGCAGTAAGTGCTACATTCTAAAGGATCGAGAATAGAAAGGGAAGTTTGATTCAAAAAGGGATGAGGGTATTTTTCTCGACTATGCATCTGAAAGTCGTGGTTTCCGAGTCTTTAATCTCAGAACCAAAGTCATGATGGAATCAGCTAATGTTATCATTGATGATCTAAGTAATTTTCATCATGATGAATCTCCTGCTGAATTTCCTCCAACCGAGACAATTGAGAAAATCAAAGAAACGTCAGAATCAGAAGAAGTTGCTGATCCTGCTGAATTGCCTAGTCAGGAGACAATTGAGAAAATCAAAGACTTGTTCTTAAATATCCAGGAGAAAAGCTCTAGTCAGGCTGTTCCTCTTGAACAAGAACGTGTCACCACACGACATCTTTGGGTTCAAAGGAATCATGATACTGACAATATTATTGGAGGTAGGGATTCTACTGCTAAGACGAGAGGTCAACTTCAAAATATTTGCAATTTTGGTTATTATCTATCACAAGTATAGCCTAGGAATATTAATGAAGCTCTTAGTGATCCTTTTTGGGTAAATGCAATGCATGAAGAGTTAAATCAGTTTCAAAGACAAGATGTATGGAAACTCGTACCTTGTCCCCCCAATATAAATATTATTGGTACCAAATGGATATTTAAGAACAAGTCTGATGAATTTGGCACCATTTTCAGAAACAAAGCTAGACATGTCGCTCGAGGATATTCAAAGATTGAAGGGATCGACTTTGACGAAACCTTTGCTCTTGTGGCACGTCTTGAGTCCATTCGATTATTACTAGCCCATGTTTGTTTTCTTAAGGTTAAGCTGTTTCAGATGGACATTAAATCCGCCTTCCTAAATGGAAACTTAAAAGAAGAAGTCTATGTCGCTCAACCTAAGGGTTTTGAAAACCCTGATTTTCCCGATCATGTTCTTAAACTTAACAAGGCATTGTACGGGTCAAAACAAGCACCTCGTGCCTGGTTTGAAAAACTAACTACTTCTCTTCTTAGGAAAGGTTTTTCTAGAGGTGGAGCTGATAAAACTTTGTTTACCAGATGGAGTGGGAAATATGTTGTAATTGCTCAAGTTTATGTAGATGATATCATCTATGGATCAACATCGGAGAAACTTGCAAAAGATTTTCAAGTCTCTCTTGGTAAGGAGTTTGAAATGAGCAACGTTGGTGAATTAAAATTCATTTTGGGTTTACAAATTCAACAACACAAGGATGGAATTTACTTATCTCAAGAAAAATATGCAAAATATCTCGTTTCAAGATTTGGCCTTTATAAGTCAACTCCAAAACTTACTCTTATGCCTACCACGGGTAAACTACATAGAGATGAGAAAGGTGTAAATGTGGATCAAAAACTTTATCGATCTATTATTGGAAGTCTTTTGTATCTCACTGCCACGAGGCCTGACATTGCTTTTAGTGTTGGTTGATGTGCTAGGTTTCAGGAAAATCCAAAGGAATCTCATCTTGTCACCACAAAGAGGATCATACGCTATGGTCTTTCTTACACTTTTGATACTAACACTGATCTTACTGCCTATTCAGATGTCGATTGGGCAGGGTGTGTGGAAGACATAAAGAGTACATCAGGGGGATTCTACTATGTAGGGATGAATCTTGTAGCTTGGCATAGCAAGAAACAAAATTCACAATCTCTTTCGACATGTGAAGCAGAATATATTGTTGTTGGTTCATGGTGTACTTAACTTCTATGGATGAAACAAATGCTTGTTGATTATGGAATTGATTCCGAAATAATGAAGATCTTTTGTGATAAATCAAGCGCGATTCTCATCACTGAGAATCATGTTGAGCACTCAAGAACTAAGCACATAGACATCAAGTACCATTTTTATTCGATATCTTTATGAAGATGGTATTATCACTATGGAATTTGTGCCTTCCGAATAACAATTGGCTGACATTCTCACCAAACCATTAGACACTGCCACGTTCCAGCACCTACGGCAGTCTATTGGTGTTGTTCTGGTTCATTAGCTCCTCATAACTCTTGCCCCTGTTTTTATCTCGATATTTTGGGAAATTGAGTTTGGAATTCCAGAATAGTGTTGAGTCTTGTTTGCATTTGTTTTTAGTAGATGTGTTTCTGTCAAGTATCCTAGTGTTTGTTAGAAATCCTTCTGTTCTTGTGAAAGTAAGGTCGCCTTTGTTGTTCTTTCGGGAGTGACATTTTATGGGGGAGAGTTCTTTTTGAACTTGTGCTTAATTTCCAAATCTTCGTGGGGAGTGTGGTTGTGGAATATTTTAGGGGTTATCTTGTATTTCATAAACTCCTTGATGAATACATTTAGCTTCGGATTTATGATTGCATCTAAATTTGTTGGTATGTTAATACACCTTTGGTCATGAAGTATCTCCGTGGAAATTTCATAAGGATCCCACTAATTTTCGTACCTTTGCCAATTTTATTGACAAAAGGGGGGAGAATTAATGTGTAGTATGACACTACAAATACATATGGTTTACGGATCATTATGTAAGGGGGAGTGATTTTCATGTCGAGATGAAGTATTGACTAAGGGGGAGTGATACATATCACCATAGTATAGTTGTCAAAGTTGTGATACAATTGAAATTTGATGCTGTGTAATCATACTATCACATTGTATAACAATGATTGAGAGCATTTGTTTTCTCATTGTTATCGCTACGGATCTTCAACAACTATGATGCTGAACTTACAACCTTTAGGATCATGGAGTACTTGGAAGTGACGAAGATTTCGAGGCGCGTTGAAGATGCCAAGGAGATCAAGCATTTGGATGAGAATCTACAATTTTTAATTATTTTGTAATCCATATGTATTGATAGTTTTGTCACTAAAATTGACAAATGGGGAGATTGTTAGAGCACTACTCGATCGAACTCGCATGTGTTGCTATCTCAAGCATGTTTGTCAATGTTAGTGATCAAAACTATAAGTCTTGATTTCTAGCCTATTTATAGATGTCTCGGACTAGGACATAGTTTGTGTAGTTGAGCTTAGACTTCACGGCGCTTATCACTTGAAGACGAAGAACTACTAAGGAGAGCTTGTGGAACTTCATCGACAAAAGGCATGTGGAGACTTAAACTCATCTATCACTTGTAAAGTCTATTTCTACTCTATCTCATATATTAAGACATAAGTCATGTTACGATATAATTTTCTCTATACGCATTTGACATTTCGAGCTGAGTATATGGTAAGCTTATATAGATGTGTAAATAAGATGAATAAATGGATGCCTACAGTGATACCGCAAGTGCACGGTGTTGTTGCAGTGAGTGCACAAGTACGGGTCGAATCCACAGGGACTTGGGGTGTTATGAAGTTTTCCTAGCTAAGCTAATTCTATATGCAAGGCAGTGACAATGAGGGATAGGCCAAGGCAGGGAAACAAGGTGGAAAAGTAGTGAAGAAAATGAAAACAGTGGGAATGGAAGTGTATGGAGATGGATGAGAATTCTCTTTCACCTAGCTAGTTAGCCTGGGATAAATCCTTGTCCCTAATGGACAAGAGGGTCTAGTTCAAGCTAGTCTCTTGGCCAGGGCAATTCATGTGGCAAGTTATCTAACCTAAAATCCTTAGATTAACCCCTAGCATTGCCTATCTGATTAAAGCATAAACAATCACAGGTCATTTAGGTTTCTAGGTCTCTAACTAATATGGCTGGTTAATCCCTTAGAACTACCACTAACCCCTAGCATTAGTGGTCTTTTTACAGCACCACTAATCACAAGTCAGTGAGGCTTTTAGGAATTTAGCTAGCCTAGACTATTTTGAGTTCTACAAGAATCAACTTAAAGGCTAACCAACAAGGCTTAAGGGTCTTCTCACCCTAGTGGTGGATTTAGAACATGCTGAAGTTAGGAGTTTTCATGTTTGTCAAGCATTAAGACTCAAAACAAGAACATGTGAGTCAAACAGGGGAATTACATGAACATTAACGTACACAAGAACATGAACATAACATCAGAACAAAGTTTAGAACACAAGAACAAAATTTAACAGTGAAGAACATGTACTGATAGTATTATGGAATTGAAATTGAAATTAAACATGAAATTAACCCAATTAGGGGGTATCTCGGATGACCCAAGAACCCCTTTTGCATTCTCTACAGCTTCCCTTTTATAGTTTTTCAAAAATATAAAACCCTAATTCGAAACCCTAATTTTTTGGGGAAAATCAAATTCTCTCACCAATTTCCTGAATTGAGCTCGACCCATGCTTTGGGTATGTCCCCTCTGCTCTTCTGAAGCTTTTCCTGCCCTCAATTTTGTCTTCTCCTCGCTATTGGTGAAACCCTAGCTCGAGCTTTCTTGTCAAACCCACACCTAGGGTTCAGAGATGTGAATTTGGAAAGAAGTCTAGGCTAGGGAGAGATGTCGTGGTGTTGTTGGTGGTTGTGTGGTTCGAGAAGAAGGTGTAGCTGGTGGAGGTGATGGAGTTGCATAACTGTGGAGCAGCTCTCTGCAGTTTGGGGAAGATGAGAAGAAGAACTCGATGGAGAAGAAGGGTCCGTTTGGTTAGGGGTATAGGGTTCTGATGCTAGGGTGTGAGGCGGGTGTATCAAAGGTTGATGCTCAGCAAAGCGAAAGTGTAGGATGAAAAGGTGATGGAATGATCCAACGACGCGATAGAAGCGACCGTTGGATGATGAGATACAACAAAACTGACGGCTTCAGATGGAGTTAGGTACTATAGTGTTTGACGGGAGCTTCGGAATTTGATGCACAATGATGAGGCGACCGTTGGATGATGAGATGGATCCAATCTGACGGCTCTCATGGAAATGGGTATGGATAATGGAAATGGATTTGGGTAAGGGTCTTGGGTCTTGGGTATGCCAAGCCAATATCTTCTTTAAGAACAATTCTTCCTCTTCAAGCCCACTTATAGTTGATCCGGCTCTTGCAAACATCATTCTTCGCTTCCTCCTAGCGAGAGTCTTTGCCGTTTCTTTGCTCTTTTTGCTCCGTGAGTTAACCATGCTTTATTTAGTACCTAAAAATGCAAAATTAATTAAGAAAAGTATTTATTCTTGAAAACAACGAAAACACAGATATGGGATAAAATGTAGAATTAATGCACAAAAGATGAGTTAAATGCCAAGAAAAATATATAGAAATATGCACTTTTTAGCACTCATCAAATACCCCCAAACCTGAATTTTACTTGTCCTCAAGTAAAACAAAACTAAGGAAATCCTACCTATACCACTGTCGCTGGTCTCTCGAATGCATTTAGCGTATGCACTAAGCCTTTTAAACCACTAAGTTCCCTAGTGGGGAGTGAGTCTCGTGAAGGTTTGCTTAGAACGACCTACAAAGTTCTAGGACAAATATAAGCTGATTCCATGAAATGTAAACTGTGGCAAGTTAGAAGCTCCACAGCAAAATGGAGATTCAATCTCGCTCTCAAAGGCACAATCCTAGCATGATAACAAATAAAGACTGTGATAAGAGTGAAGTGTATCTACACATGTTAAAGAAAAATCGGATGTTATGACTACTAATCACCAAGAGATAGTTTCTCAGGCTAAGACCGAGGTCGAAATCTAGCTAGGTCCGGACTTACGAGAATTGTGAATGAGTTGGAGGTATTTCACAATTACTCGCGTGTACATCAATGGCAACACCCTTCCTTGCTTATTATAATACACAAAAGAGGACTCTTTACATGACTCTTATTTACATGACTACTCTCTTTTATTTTGGAACAAGAGAGGATGGAATTGATAAATACTGATATTTTTTTTTCTGAATTTTCTGATTTTTTCTGAATATAACATCGTATTTTTTTATTTTTATTTTTTTTTTTTGATTTTTTTTTTTGATAAGGAAACACTTTTGATACATAAACAAAACAGAAAACAAAAAAAATACATGACATGAATTTTGCAAGAGGTAGCCCTTTTTGATGCACCAATTAAATTCGATGGTTGTTTTTCTTAATGTAACCTCCACCTTCTATCCCAACCAACCAAAGAACAAGCTAGTCAAGTTTCGTTCAGTATTCTCAAGTGATTGGCAACTAAAACTTCCGATAGAACACCTCAAGGATGAGGATACATGTATGGTAGATCGTGCGCGTGCAAGTTTCTTATCACTATGTGAATTGTGCTAGAATCGGTGCCCTAAATATCTAGCTAAGACTCCTAATAAAATACATATTTGCACACGAGTCAACATTTCAAGGTAAATGAGCTCCATTTTTATGTTTTTTCAATTTTTAATTTTTTATTTTTGATTTTTTCATTTTTTCAAAAAAGAATGAGTTCTTGTTTTCAATTATTGCCTATTATCAAAGTATCTACTTTTCACCCCCAAACCTAACTAAACAGTATCCTCAATGTTTCAAAATATGAACAAAATTATAATACAACATATGAAGAGGTCATGTTGAGTAGAGAAAAGGAAGAGAATACCCGATTTTGCGGCGAAAGCAATATTAGAACTCCGTTATTCAAGGCAAGAATCCAACATATGTCAGCCGAGATCATATTGGATTGCAAAAATATACAAAGGAACAAAAGGGTTTTAAGAAATTTATCTACTGGATTATATACAAAAATTCACCATACACTAACAATCTAAGAGTGAGGATCAACCCAAAAGACAAAGTGTAGAGGTTTCAACAGCTTCACACAATAATAACGGAATAAACGCAAGTGAAACTGTGAAACAAAATGGCTACCCCCAACCTGGATTTTTCAACAGATAAAATTTTGGATACAAAATCTCGCAGTTTGGGGTTCATCATGTACAAGGTCTAACTCAAGTGAACTGTGCTAGGGACGGGCAAACATGCTAATTCCAACTGTGGCTCCTCAAAGATATTATATTAGATGCAAAATAGTCCAAAAGGACTTGGGAAGCACACAGTTCCAAACCTAGATTAGGGACTCTCAGAAAAGTCGGTTTGACAATATGGGTACAAACCAAATCTAGGTTGGGTGGAAGGCCATCAGATTGTGACTTATGTAGGACGATAGGCACATCATTACTAATCACATCAACATCTCCTAAGTCTTCTACACGTGTCACAACATGCTCACAATCATCAAACAAATTGGCAAGATCACAATCAGAGTCATCAACATCATCAACAAATTTATCTCATGCATCGGCAAATCAGGAGAAATATCACAATGTGACCTAGGTAGAGAATCAGACACATCAAATATATTTTCATGCATATTAGCATTAGTGTCTACAGAAGATTCAACTATTCCTATGTCATGCTCATCTTCGCAGAATAATTGTACGAATCCCATGTCAATATCAAAATCATATGAATTACAATGAGTATTAGAAAAAAACATTCATGAAGGTCGAGGGAGAAGCCATATGTTATTGAACCAACAGGTTCCACAATATTTTCATGTTCTTCTAACATATCATAATCATCATAATCATCATCATGGTAGCATGCATATTGGTCCTCATTAACAGTGGTGGTGTCATTAGTCGATTCATGTTCCTCTAAATTAGGTTCATATTCAACATCATTTACATGAATGGGACTAGACACTTCATTAGGGACAACATACATTTCCTCATGAATTTCCTCCTTTTGTAGGTGAAGCAAAATCTGATCTAAATATGCATGAATTCGTGATGTAGATCTATCAAAGTTTTGCTTACTGAGTCTTAAAGCTTCTGTGGTGGAGTCTAAATTCATGGGAGTACAAAATTCTTCATGTTCAAATTGTGGTGAATGGTACATGCGTGCATGGTCATTAGGGTTTACAAAATATTGATCGCAACCCTCAAAGGATTGATTATGGTCCCAATGACTACCATTCTCACAATTTATGGGCATTTCATACCTTGGATTTTCTCTAGATTGCCTAAAATTATGCAAAATATGACAATTCTCAACAGGGTGGTCTAAACTACCACATGCGGGACATGCATAGATTTCAGGTTGCCTAAGAAAATTAGATGTGACAGATTCCTCATGTGATTGCATTTCTAAAGCTGCGATTCGAGCTTCTAATTGATCGATCAGTGATGATTGTGTGAGTGAGGCACTAGCAAAATGTTCATTTTCACGTTGTGATGAATGATGCATGTGTGAATAGTCATTAGGGTTCATGTATTGAGGCTCGGGACTCTGAAAATGTCCATTATAATTCCTATGACTATTGACATCATGGTCTATG
This sequence comes from Papaver somniferum, assembly GCF_003573695.1. NCBI lineage: Eukaryota > Viridiplantae > Streptophyta > Magnoliopsida > Ranunculales > Papaveraceae > Papaver > Papaver somniferum. Next base: position 21,372,998 of record NC_039358.1, read on the forward strand.
GGAGGTTCATAACGTGGAGTATGTCCATACGCAAGTTCTCTAAGGGATTTGTTGTATTCCCCAACTATAGAGATCTAGACATGATTGGGCTCAAAAGCTAAGTAACTATGTTACAAATCCCAAAATTTGGTTTTTAATGGGTTTGGATTTTTGGGAAAAATTTGGTTTTTATGGGTAACATTTGGTTTTGTCGGGTTTGAAAAAGAAATTTGGTTTTTAATGGGTTTTAGAAAATTTGGACTTATGGGAAAAGAAAACACTTTGGTTTATTGGGTTTTGAAAACTTTGGTTTTATGGGATAAGAGGCCAAGCCCACTGTTGGGTTTTGGAAAAATTGTTGTGAAACAGAGCCCAACTTTCGGCCTAGAGTTTGGGTACACGGCCCACTAACGACTTCAGCAAGCCCATAAACTAACGAAGCCCAGCTGAGTTGGTAGGTTCAGTTAAACTTGTTTAGGTTGTTTGTTGGGTTTTTGAAACCCAAAATTTTGATAGGGACAATCCCACAGTTAAGCTCAAATACACACCCAAAAGTTAACTTAAATTACAAGCCCAACAAAAAAAAATGGAAAAAACTATTACAAGCCCACAAATTAAAAATGGAAGCCCACAGGTTGGGTTCTCTTAATGGGTTTAGGCTTACTTGCTTAAGCACAGCCCAGCTGCTCAGTTTGGTTGCAAAAGCCCAAAAACTTGGTAGGCTTATATAGATGTGTAAATAAGATGAATAAATGGATGCCTACGGTGATACCGCAAGTGCACGGTGTTGTTGCAGTGAGTGCACAAGTACGGGTCGAATCCACAGGGACTTGGGGTGTTATGAAGTTTTCCTAGCTAAGCTAATTCTATATGCAAGGCAGTGACAATGAGGGATAGGCCAAGGCAGGGAACACAAGGTGGAAAAGTAGTGAAGAAAATGAAAACAATGGGAATGGAAGTGTATGGAGATGGATGAGAATTCTCTTTCACCTAGCTAGTTAGACTGGGATAAATCCTTGTCCCTAATGGACAAGAGGGTCTAGTTCAAGCTAGTCTCTTGGCCAGGGCAATTCATGTGGCAAGTTATCTAACCTAAAATCCTTAGATTAACCCCTAGCATTGCCTATCTGATTAAAGCATAAACAATCACAGGTCATTTAGGTTTCTAGGTCTCTAACTAATATGGCTGGTTAATCCCTTAGAACTACCACTAACCCCTAGCATTAGTGGTCTTTTTACAGCACCACTAATCACAAGTCAGTGAGGCTTTTAGGAATTTAGCTAGCCTAGACTATTTTGAGTTCTACAAGAATCAACCTAAAGGCTAACCAACAAGGCTTAAGGGTCTTCTCACCCTAGTGGTGGATTTAGAACATGCTGAAGTTAGGAGTTTTCATGTTTGTCAAGCATTAAGACTCAAAACAAGAACATGTGAGTCAAACAGGGGAATTACATGAACATTAACGTACACAAGAACATGAACATAACATCAGAACAAAGTTTAGAACACAAGAACAAAATTTAACAGTGAAGAACATGTACTGATAGTATTATGGAATTGAAATTGAAATTAAACATGAAATTAACCCAATTAGGGGGTATCTCGGATGACCCAAGAACCCCTTTTGCATTCTCTACAGCTTCCCTTTTATAGTTTTTCAAAAATACAAAACCCTAATTCGAAACCCTAATTTTTTGGGGAAAATCAAATTCTCTCACCAATTTCCTGAATTGAGCTCGACCCATGCTTTGGGTATGTCCCCTCTGCTCTTCTGAAGCTTTTCCTGCCCTCAATTTTGTCTTCTCCTCGTTGTTAGTGAAACCCTAGCTCGAGCTTTCTTGTCAAACCCACACCTAGGGTTCAGAGATGTGAATTTGGAAAGAAGTCTAGGCTAGGGAGAGATGTCGTGGTGTTGTCGGTGGTTGTGTGGTTCGAGAAGAAGGTGTAGCTGGTGGAGGTGATGGAGTTGCAGAACTGTGGAGCAGCTCTCTGCAGTTTGGGGAAGATGAGAAGAAGAACTCGATGGAGAAGAAGGGTCCGTTTGGTTAGGGGTATAGGGTTCTGATGCTAGGGTGTGAGGCGGGTGTATCAAAGGTTGATGCTCAGCAAAGCGAAAGTGTAGGATGAAAAAGTGATGGAATGATCCAACGACGCGATAGAAGCGACCGTTGGATGATGAGATACAACAAAACTGACGGCTTCAGATGGAGTTAGGTACTATAGTGTTTGACGGGAGCTTCGGAATTTGATGCACAATGATGAGGCGACCGTTGGATGATGAGATGGATCCAATCTGACGGCTCTCATGGAAATGGGTATGGATAATGGAAATGGATTTGGGTAAGGGTCTTGGGTCTTGGGTATGCCAAGCCCATATCTTCTTTAAGAACAATTCTTCCTCTTCAAGCCCACTTCTAGTTGATCCGGCTCTTGCAAACATCATTCTTCGCTTCCTCCTAGCGAGATTCTTTGCCGTTTCTTTGCTCTTTTTGCTCCGTGAGTTAACCAGGATTTATTTAGTACCTAAAAATGCAAAATTAATTAAGAAAAGTATTTATTCTTGAAAACAACGAAAACACAGAATATGGGAAAAATGTAGAATTAATGCACAAAAGATGAGTTAAATGCCAAGAAAAATATATATAAATATGCACTTTTTAGCACTCATCAGTATATCTCGCTTACATATTTCTCGAAATATGTGTTGGTAAGCTTTCGCTTCAGCCAAGTTCATCTTATATCATGAGAAAATTGTCGAGTAACATCTTACATGGTCTGTGTGATACAATCATTTTGTGTAAGACTTGGAATGTTTCGATAATGATTATTTCAATATCTTGGAAATTTCTTTGATGCTAATTTTGTATGAAAACGGCTATTATCATTATAGAAGAATGTTTCAATGATTGAAATAAAGAGTTGATAATGTAACCTTCCTTTGATATAAGCATATATAGTGTGTTCGCACATTAGTGTATAAAACCATAAACCGGGAACCAAGTGTATGCATATGTGTGTATACCAAATTGGTGAAGGAGACAAGATAAGTATGCGTACCCATACGCATACTGGTAGAAGTTTTCGAACCGAAAATATCTGTTTTGCTTAGGAATTACAAACTCCTAAATTAGTCACCTTAAGTATGCGCACCCGTACGCATACTGGAGGAAGTTTTCGAACCGAAAATATCTACTGAGTTTGGGAATTACAAATTCCTAAACTAGTCACCTTAAGTATGCGTACTCGTACGCATACTGGCGGAAGTTTTCGAACCGAAAATTTCTGTTGAGTTTGGAAACATAACAAACTCAAATCCGGTTGCTTAAGTACGCATACCCGTACGCATACTTAAGATGGTTATTTTATCACATCGGTCTGTTCATGAACTTAAACATTTAAATCTTAAGGAATGCAATCTTTGCAAACCGTGGCTATACTGTTCATGATTGATTCAAGTGAATCAAACTGATTTTGCTTCAATTGTGTTCTTGTATAAATTCATGAGAATATAACAATTGAACAACTCTTTAACTAGTTTCATTTGAGTCATTTGAACTAGTTATGGTTAAGATGAATAAGGTTGATATGAGAGTAATCATATGGCTAACCTCGGTTAACTATTTGTGAACCAACATGGTGTACACGTTTAAGTACGGTTACATAAACATAAATGAGGATACATTTCATTTGTGTGTAACAAGCTAAGTTCGATCTAACAGTTGAAAGATATTATCTTGGTTGAATCAGGTTTTTCATCAAACGGTGAATATTGAATGCTTTGTTACCAAGGTAACTTGGATTGCAAACCCTGATTTGAAAACTATATAATGGAGAACTCTAGCAACTGGGAAACCTAATCCCCACACCTCATGTGTGCTACTAGTTTCATAACTAGAGTAGATTCTCCTTTAACCTTAGGTTTCTTCTCGAGACCCTGTAGGTTAACGACTTGAAGACATCATTGAGATTGTGAAGCCAGACCCAACTATTCTCTCTGTAGTTGCGTGATCTGATCTCGCTGTTTCTATCGTGATTGAGTGTAATTGTAAAATTGGCTTGAGATTTATATCTCCGATAGGCAAGATAAAAAAAAAGTAATCACAAACACCTTCGTCTCATTGTTTTGATTCCATAATAACTTGTTTCGCTAGTCGATTAAGTTTATTGTGAGGTGATTGATAATACTAGGTTGTTCTTCGGGAATATAAGTTCGGTTTATCAATTGCTTCTTGTTCACCTTGATTTATCAAAAGACGAAACAAAAACTCTTGGGTATTTCTGTGGGAGACAGATTTATTCAATCCTATAGACTTTTCAGTGTGAGACAGATTTGTTTATCAAGTCTTCGATTTTGGGTCATAGCAACTCTTAGTTATGGGTGAGATCAGCTAAGGGAATCAATTGCGTAGTATCATGATGGGATCAGAGACGTAAGGAGCGCAACTGTACCTTGAATCAGTGTGAGATTGATTAGGGTTCAACTACAGTCCAGTCCGAAGTTAATTGGTAATAGGATAGTGTCTGTAGCGGCTTAATACAGTGTGGTGTTCAATCTGGACTAGGTCCCGGGGTTTTTCTGCATTTGCGGTTTCCTCGTTAACAAAATTCTGGTGTCTGTGTTATTTCTTTTCCGCATTATATTTTGTTATATAATTGAAATATCACAGGTTGTGCGTTAATATCAATCAATTATAATATCCAACCTTGGATTGTTGATTTACATTGATTGACACTTGAACATTGGTCTTTGGTACCGTTCAAGTACTTCCTCTTAAATTCAATCGGGCTCGCAGATTTCTATTTGCTGATTGTGGATTGAATTAAGAGTTAGAGATATTAAACTCTTTAATATACTTTATTCTAAATTTAGTCTGACTGTCTAGTTGATTCTCTAGAAAGTGTATTGGAGTAAGTCCTCTAATATCGCCAAACGAATTGTTGGGTGTGGTTGCTGGACCCCCGTATTTTCAATTGGTATCAGAGCAGGAAAATAATAACGTGACTGTTAAGAGATGGCTCAACAAGAGTAAAAACCACTCAACATAAAAAATTGATGAGCCAAAACGGGAGTGAGAAACATAAAATCATACCGAAAATATAACCCAAAAATGGGTGAATCGTGTTTCTTACGATACCAAGTTTGAGAAAAACTATCTTGAACCGGCGGATTTCTATTCCGGAACACTTTAAAATAGTATGACAATAAAAAATGGTTCAAAAAGGAACAAGAACCGAATGAATCATCGAAAAATACTTTCACAGGCCTAAAAGGCTTGAAAAGATCGTAAAACTACTAAAATCTCTCTTAAATAAACTAAAAAGAAGACTCGAGACTGTAAGATGGAATTTGAAAGATCTGAAACTTCTTTATACATAATAGAAATGAGAGATAAAGAGGATGAAAAAGTGAAAAGGTGTGACCGCCTAAGTCAGTATGTTATATTCACAACCTAACCCCACATCTTATGAAAGCTGTAAAGAATACCAGGAAGCACGAGTCACGCAACACACTGTCTAATCCAAACCAAAGAAACTCTTCGATCAAAAGAATATTACCCATCACCAACTCGGCATGTGTCACAGGGTCAAAAAGTAGAAGACATCACCTTAGATCACTGACTAAAAGACCAATTTCTTTACCAAAAGAAGCTCCTCTTTTAGAGTAGAGAAGGTACATAGCATTCCTATAGAAGACAAGTATAGCGGCAACCCGCTACTACGAGTCAATAAAGTGCACGACTTGGAGTGGATAAATAAAATTATTCAAATGACCAAACTTTTGGTATTCCAAAGGAGGTGAACAATGCTCCGAAAGTCAAGAATTTGTGTTAATAATTAGCACTAGAATAAAAGAATATTTGAGTATCACGAGATTGATTATCTCGATTAAATAGCAAAAACAACTCAATAGCAGATCATATTATTATTATTGTATAAAGTTAAGAAAAGTAACTAAGTATTTAAGGAGGTATGAAACACCTAGTATGACATGACAAGAAAAATTACAAGATCATTGAAAAGATCTGATTTTTAATATCTTTGAAAAGATATTTCGTTTTTGGGAAAGAAAAGGGGACAGGTGTACAATCTGGAGAACCCCAGTACATCGAGAAGGGATTCAAAAAGGTTATATACACACCTAAAAAAGATACCCATGTATCCCCTCAAACATCAGCAAAATAAGCTGACAAAAGTTGACACAAGTAAAGCTATGAGCTATTTACAACCAAGGGTTATTCACAACTGAGAGCTATTATCATCTAAGAACTACCTGAAGCTGTGAGCTATTGATGCAAATATGAACTAAAGTTTAATAAAAGAAATCTACAAACTTACTTTAATTAAACAGGGGGAAATATGTAAATGACAAAATATAACATCTATCCTAGAACTGACAGCTGCAGAGTAATACAGGTGAGACGTGAAGTAAAACTCAATGTCAGATGTCGAAGACTTGAACAAGATGTCTAAATATCAAGCCACGGGTTGCCAAACACAACAGAGAAACGAAGATAGACGTAGAAGACTTGAGTCCAGATATGAAGCTAAGAAGAACCTCGATGTTGTCAGCTGAGTGGAGACCTGGAAATCTGGATATTTATAACGAAAAGTTGTCACATGTCTGAACATGCACTAGGCGGGAAAATGTTATGGGGCCGCACAATCACATGCTTAGTTATTTTACATGTAATCCTCATGTTCATACAATGTATAAATAGTCAAAAAGGCTAAGAATGTAAACAAAATCATTTCATTAGTAGAAATCATATTTCAGATACTTTTCTATCCTCTCTAATTAGCTTTTAACCACCTTACTCTAGAACCGACTTAAAAGATAATCAGAAAACCTAACAAACATCACCGGAAATCGATCCAGAGATCGTAAAATTAGAGTGATTAATAGCAATTGAGTTCTCAAGTCAAGGACCGCGTTCATCTATTTGTGAAGGTATGCTTCTCGGTAGAGTTGAGGCATCTTCAAACAATATGCCAAGCATGAACAGATCTTTTGAAAAATCAAAATAGAACCAGATGGAACAAAGAATAAGAACAAAAACCATAAAAGGGACCCGGAAATTCATCTCGAAATTGCATAGCTCTTTTCCATGTGAATATCTAGGAATGTGCTTCAAAACCCTAAGAAAATCAAAAAAAAAAAAAATCTGATCTAAGAAACCTAAAATCTAAAAACAAAGCCGAATAGGAAGAAGAAAAGATCAAAGATTAGAGTAAAAATTTAAAAGAAAAAAAAATCCAGAGAAAATTCAGTTGCATCAATCGGTTATGATCCAGGAATAAAATCACCTCTCAGTTGCTCCTTATTCTCCCAAAAAAAATAATCAGATGATTCTGAACTATATAATAACGCAGTTACATGGTCCATATATGAGAGAGCATTAGTCATTGATAGAAATACGAAGATTAAGAATTTCAAATGTATAAGTTCGCGATAAATATTGTGTAAAAAATGAGTGCGTGAATGAAGTTTTCCTCCCATGGGTTTGAGGGTGAAAAAATCTCATAAGTTAGGCGTGATAGTAGATCTCACTTTTCATTTTTTTTCTTCCCATTAAATCTGGAACACTATGTACATCTTTTCCGCCCCATAAAACTTGGCTTTCGATCAAAAAAAAAAAAAAAAAAACTTATTATAGATGGCAAGGAAAAATCCATACCTTTAATTATTAAATCTTTAAAATTAAAAATATCAAAAGAGTCTTAAGGTCACTTGCATTCTTCACTATCCTGCTTTCTAGCAGTTCAAAATATGTCAGCCCTAATCCAGCCCGTTTAGCTAATGTTTCCAGGGGGTCGGATTAGAGTCAATTGGCAAAAGAAAAGGTCGTATATTGTCATTGATTTTGTACGCTCCAAGCCCCATGTTGGTCCGCCATTAGTCTCAAACGGTCATTGAGCCAAATTTCCAGTTCAAATTTTCAGTCATTACACTTGGGTAAAAAAAATGTGTTACGTACAAAGTTGTACCTAACTCGTACCACTGTTTATTTATTGACTGATGGTAATGTTTTACGAAAAGCATCCTCTAGGACCTCTACTAGTATGGAGTCCTACCCTCGAATAGAGGGGCTCAACCGTCAAAAACATACTTGCAGTCTATAATATTTTTACTTTGGATTCTTTGTCTGTCGCTTTAATTATGAGAGGTCTTCTTGTACGTACCTCATCATCTCTGACTGACTTTGTTTATTAGAGATAGATTTCTATCCATGACTTTTTGGTTAAAGAGAAGACTCAAAATCTATCTATTGTTTGAAGAGAAGGAGTATTTAATGCAAGCTTTCGGTGGTTTTCGTACAATATTCTTTCTCTGAATATTTACTAGTCACTAGATACTTACTCTGTTTGTTGTTCAACAAAACAAAATTATACTTTACTAGTAATTTCTTATCTTTACCCTCAAGCCTGCTACAGACCTGACCATTCACAACTGTACACGTTTCACTGTCACCTTACGTTTTATTTTCATGTGTAACAGTTATAAATAGATAGTCACTACGCTATCTTTCTTTCTTTCTTTTGTGGATACCTGCCAAGTCCAATACCATATCCTGAACCTCATCCTCATCCTCATCTCGCTGCTTCCAAATTTTGCAAGGCAATGAAAAACTGGTGGCAGAGGCAGAGGTATGGACTGCAGGAGAGCAAAGTACTGGTGACTTTTACTGTGCAAGTCTGATAAATTAAAGAAGGGCGGCACTTGCCTTTTTCTCTCTCTCTTTTGGATTAAATAGAAAAACACATCTCTTCCTCTCCACCTCCTCAACAATAACAACAACAAAGTTGGATGATAATTAAATGAGATGTCAACAACCCCATAAACAAAAAAGGCAAAGGTTCTTGCATCCACCCAACTCATTTTCCTAAACAATGTACTGTATGTTCCCCGAGACCTGTCACTAATCTCCTGAATTGCCCACGTAATGTACCTGCTTCCTTTGTACCAAGTTACAGACTACCAAAAACGGCACCATTTTTTACTTTAGCAGCAAAATCACATTCTTCAGTTCACCACTGCCGCTCGCTGAATGGATGATTTTTCTTTCCTGTTCTCCAAAGCCGTGGTGGTGGGGACTTTCAGTCAAAGAGTCTTTGACTCTTAGAGCAACTCTTAGACCAAACCCAAAAATATAATCTAGCAACGTGACACAGTGGGACGGATTAAAAGAAAAAACTGGATCAAAACCAAATCCCAGACTATATTTGGTCTGGGATCAAGACCAAAACCAAATATAGTCGAGCGAACGTATAATGTACATTTGTCATTAGGCGTAGTTATAAAATGCGCTTCACATGAAACGGATGTATAGTCCTCGTTCCATGATGAGGCGTGTATATAAACTACGTCTCAATGGAGCGGTTGTGAAATGTACGCGCGATTAGGCGTTGTTGAAATTTACGCCTCATGCCAGTTCATAAAGTCACCGTCCCACATCCGGCGTGCATAAAGTTCACGCCCGATGATAAACTCTCTGTGTATCGTGTAAATATGACTGTATGGGCGGCCCACCATTATACGCCGGTGAAGAACAATCCTGACTCATTCACCAACCTGTTAACAGATAAGCATCAACAAGTTTATCTCCAAAAGGGTTAGCTAGACTAATCTTTACTCTTAAGTTTTTAAACTGATGGAAACACTTGTCCTCATACGTGTCTTTCGTTGTATCGCTAGTTGGGAATTCTGATGGGCTATAAATAGCCAAGTTCGCATGATGTAAAGTGTGAAATAATAAGAAATGAAGAAGTCGAACAGTCCTATTTTCTCCACTTTGTCTTCCTTTCTTTCATTTAGCCAAGCTGTGTGTGGTGAGCGGAGATATAACGTACGCCCGGTTTCAGGCGTTTATACGGTCATTCATCCCATCGGGCGTAATACCTCCGTCTCTTATCCCGACGTAAACTATATGTGCGCCCCATATTAGACGCATCTTTAATCAACGCCCCACAACCCGCGTAAACTATAAGTACGTCTCAATGGGACGAAGACTATACAACCGCTCCACAACAATCGAAGACTGTACAACCGCTCCACTAAATATACTCGACTACCGTAGCGAGTAATCGAAGACTGTACAACCGCTCCACTAAATATACTCGACTACCGTAGCGAAATATACTCGACTACCGTAGCGTGACACTACGGACTAAACTCAAATTTGGTCGTTTTATTTTATCTTTGATCTTTGGTTTTGATCGCACAATTACGGTTGCTCTTACAGTAATTAGAAGTTTCATCTTCAATGACATCTTCGTTGAAAAAAGATGTTATTTTCAAAGTACGAAAGAATGCTCTCCTCTTTAAACATTTGTATAATTGTGTTCAAACATATATTTCAGAAGATCAGTTTCAAGGTATTATGATCTACACCATGAAGACTGGAGATTCTAGGCACACTGTCCCTTCGATCAAAAGGTCCCCAAGTCCCAACATGAAGAGACAGAAACACATGGGGTAGAATTAAAATACCCTGCCATGAACTTCAAGCCATTTTAGATAATAACAGAAAAAGAGAACACAGGGAGTAAAAAAAAATTGATAATATTTTTCTTATTCAAGGAATGGGGGAGTAAAAGCAACAACAACATCAATATGATCATCCTCGATCCAATGACACCAACCAGACAAACCCAGTGTTCTCCCTCTTTCTCTCTTACATTGCTTCCGGTATTTGTATATTTCATTCTTTGTACATGTACATAATATTCTCTTCTTCTACCAGCCCTCTCTTCTACCCCTCCCTCCTTCCCGCTCAAATTTAACTAAAACCCCCCAACCTTAATGGTACATCTCTTTCAATTTCTCTAGGTAAGGTGTAGATACAAGAATATGAGGCTGGCCTAAATGCGAACGGATAAAAAAAGAAGAAAGAAAAGAAAAAGGAAAAAAAAAAAGGGTAAAAGGGATGGAGGAATGTAGAGCCAGTGCAGAGAGAGCAATGAAAATGGAAAGAATGAATGAAAAACTGCAACAGAAACTAAGTTTTCTCTCTACGTTCTTTTCTTTACTTCTTGTGACCTTCAACTCTATTCTGGAATTATTGCTGAGCTGGGTTTGTGAATATGAACTGGTAACATCCTTGTATTGAAATTTGGGCAAAAATCATGCCTGGTATTCGACCAGCTTGCAGAGCAAACAAATTAGAAACAGCATGGGCGTCGTAAAACTATGTCCTTCTTTACATACTGTATTGCCTCACCGCCTGCTCTAAGAGTTGATAGATAGGACATATCATCTCTTTTATTCTTTTGCCGCTCTTGTATATTTTGAATGCCGGAACAACGATTACGTTCTCTTCCTTTGCTAAAGCAGGACTCTCTTTGATATCCACCTTTGATCAAATAAAACTTGCACCAAGTTAACTTCTGTGGATAAAAATTGATTTGATTCTAGAAAAATTTGTGGAACTGAGCAACATAAGTAAGCAAGTGTAACCTTTAGAAAATTCACAGATGGGTATCGGGAGCATAATGAGTTGACGTATGGTGACATCTGCTCACACTGCTGATCAGATGGTGCCACAAAATAAACCACAGAAACACCTACATATTCAAGTTTAAATCCAAATTGTTATTACTAGCTATAAACAGCAAAGTTAAAGAATTATTTACCAATAGAAGAAACACAGAAAATTAGAATGATCACGACTCACTAGGTGAAGATATCGCTGCTCTAAGCTGATCAGGGTCATATATATCCTCTACCTCGCCCCCAAACTTCAAATTATGAATTTCCTCCCCACGGGATTTCTTCAATGAAACTTGAGCGTGGAACAGCGCTTCAGCAACTTCCTTATCTCCTGGAAGTTCCCTCCTCAAGACCTCGTAATCCCTAACTGATTCAACCCATCGCTGAAGCTGTAATGCACAATAGACAGTCACGACTGATTAGCTGTGGAAAATAGAGTTCTGAGAACCTCAAAAAAAAAACAAAAAAAACAAAAAAAGCTGGAGACAAACCAAAGAGTTGAAAAGACCACAAAGGGTATAGGAATTTCAGCACTGAAGTCCAAAATAATTGGGACAGCAATTCTAATATTTGAAAGGAGTTGGATTTGATCATTTTGGACTCAGATTTTATTATTTACCTTGTCATTTGATGATGCCCGGCGAAGAAGGGCCTTCGTATATTTGGGCTGAAATCTGAGGGTTTGATTACAGTCTTCAACGGACTTTTCCCATTGCCCAAGTTTTAACCAGCAAGCAGCTCTATTGCAGTAAAGAACTGAATTGGAAGGATCAATTTTAAGCCCGTCGCCATAAGCAGAGCAAGCTTCAATAAAATTGCCTGCTTTGAATAGATCATTGCCAAGGGAACGGGCTTTTGCCACCAGTTTTACATTCTTCAACATCAGTGTAACTTCAATGCTTCTGGGATCAATCTGACAAGCCTTTTCAGCTGCTGCAACTGCATTCTCAAACCTGCAAAACATCCATTATCCATTCTCACTCACCCCATGACCGCCTTATTGTCATATATTCTTGTGGAACTTTATAATTGGTAATCTCACCTTCCAAATGCCAACTCAATTTGGGCCCGAACAAAGTAAATGTACGATTCAGCGAGCATTCCAAAGAACTTCGACTGCGAGCACGAAATTGGAGATCGTTCGATTTTATCTGGAATTTTTGATAAGCTCGTTTCTGCTTCTTCAAGTTGATGAAGCTTCAATAAGGCTTCTGTTCTGCATGCAAATAGCTGTAAATGCAATTCAGTACCATCCAGGTAATTCAGTAGTTTTGACATCTAATCGAATATTTACATGCTCCGGCTTGGAGATCAAAAACATAAGAATGATGACAGGGTGTATACCTGGTGTGAAGAATCAACACCGGCAGCTATGGCAGCATCACCTTCCCGTAACACACTTTTCCAGTCACCAATCTTACGGGCATTGGCACATTTTGTCAAATGTTTCTCTACTTCTTGTAGATTTTGTAATTCAGATGGATCAGATTGCTGCCCTGGAACAGTAAGGTGCTTTCGCGCATTATCAACCTGGCCAAACCTGTGGAGATGACAGTTTAAAGACCAATTGGCTCGTCAAGATACCCAAATCAATACTAACCTATGCATAGTAGAGCCATGATTATTTGCAACCCACTCACAGTAAAACTAATCCAGTGGTCATTGCTCTAAATCATGAGAAACGGACCCACTTATATAATTATCAAATACAGCTTAAACCAAACCTAATTACTGTAAATTGATAGTCACAAAAATAGTGATCATGAGGCAAGAACAGTAGGAAATAATAGAAAATGACAAAAAAAAAATCAGAAAAAAACAAACAAATGATCAAAGAAACCAGAGTAGAATACAGGAACTACAAGGTCCACAAGTAATAATTAGAAATGGATTAGATGAAGAATGAAATCAAAAAACACAAAAACAAAATCATTACTCCAGAAATCCCAAATGAAATCAAGAAACACACCTTAGATGCAAAGAAGCTAATCTTTGATGTGCCCTACCATAACCAGGATCTAATCTCGCAGCTTCTTCATATTCTTTAATAGCTTCAACCAATCTACCAAGCCCAGTTAATGCAGCTGCTCTATTACTATGAAACGATGCATTTCCTGGTGAAATTGAAATAGCTCGATCATACAAATTTAATGCCTCCATAAAATGCCCTTTGTTATATTCTTCATTACCAGCCCTTTTGACTTCCTCTGGATCTAAACTGGTCATTACCTTCTTATTATAATCACCACCACCACTGCTACTGGATTTCCCTACAGCCCCACCTCCTCCTCCACCTCTCATTATACTTCCATGACCATAATTCCCAGACCCAGAACCTAAAACAACATTTCTTGATGAATTCTTGCATGACATTCCAGTCGTTACGATTTTCCCAGAAGGACAAATATTACCGGTTGGAAGAAAATTATTATTATTACTTGGAGAATTTACACAACTACTTGCTCCTCCTCCTCCTCCACCACCACCACCACCACTGCTATTACTGCTACTACTGGTAGCAATACCACCACCACCGGAATAGATTAATGGAGGAACATTTCCTGAGTAAGATCTAAGATGCCCATGTTTGCTACTAGTGCGAACATTTGAAGTAGGACTGGATCGAAGAGTTTCAGAAGTTGTGGGACTATTTTCACTACAAACGGAAAGCTCCCCTGAATTGTTATTACTCCCATTTCTATTATCAGAGGAAGAAGATGTTTTGACAGGTGTATTTCTATTAGTTTTAGTTCCCGAAAGAGAACCAGAAGAACCAGAACTACTGCTACTAGTTGCAGGTGTGATACCACTACTAGTACTCCGACGACGATGACCAGTTAATGTAGAAACAGGTGAACCCGGATTAAATTCTTTAGCATCTGGTTTGTTTTTTTCAGAATTTAATTTTCTAAATCGATCTGTTAACGAATTATCAAACCCTTTAACAGATGTTTTTGATTCAGACATTGTGATTAAATGATAAAGATCAAAACTTTAAAATCTGGTTTCACAATGTCTGATCTTAAAACTAAAAAAGAAAAAATGAACGATGAAGAAGAAGAAGAAGAAGAACAGAGTCTTCAACAGTGTAAAGAAAGTGATGGGGATCTTGTGATTTAGAAAGGTAGAAGCAAGGAATGAATGTGTGACAGAAAAAAAAATCAATTATACAAAGAAAAAAATACAACAACAAGAAGCAGAAGAAAGAAAGAAAGAAAAGATTTCTCCCTTCTTCCTTTCCTTACTTTGATTCACGAGACAACCTCTATATCTCTATCTCTATCTAATCTCACAACACATACACTTCTCTCTACAAAACAAATCAATTCACTCTCCAATTTTGGCCACAATTAAGTTTGGTCTTCTTTTTCTTTTAAGAGGGGTGCGTAGCTTAAGGTCTCTGCACTTATGTGGTTCACGTTAGTCAATGATGACAATACTGGTGGTACTCATTTAGTGACTCATTTTTGCCAAACAAAAACTCTCTCTTTTCCTCATCATACCCCATAGATTCCGTACTTTGAAGGGATTTCTCATCTGATTTTCATTAATTACCAAAATACCCTTTTCGTTGTCTGTAAATGTCGACTCTAGATGGTGGAGGTTGTATCTAGGAGTTAATTTCGACATCATCTAGGATATATGGAAACAGGTGAGGGGGGTAGTATGGTGACTGAAGAGGGAAACAAAGGGTGATATGGTAATATCAAGACAAAAGGATTTTTCTTTACTTTTCATTCTCGACAGATGCAACTGTCCATGTGCAGGGTCCCTTTGACAGCTGGCGCATTTAGAATCCCTAAGCGTTCCAGCACCTTCCAGCTAAGCTTTTATAATGACGGATTTAATGGCGTTAGATTGATTCTGCGGATATTCTGTTACACTGAGTAGTAATACCCCGTTACCTTCTTTTGAGTGGAAAATCCAAAGACTTGTCCTCTCCTCTGAAAGGGAGAATGATTACATGGCAATTGTGGTCCCATGAACCATCTGAATCAGCCTAGTGGTCCTACCCTTAAAGACCCACATCAGATCAGTCGGCCAACTTCATTCAGCCAGCATTTCAAAGGCCCGGTGCCATTATCGTCTAAAAGTAAATCCAGTAAAAAGGTTAAGCTTTCCTTTACGTCTGAAAATAGTCATGGGTGTCAAACTTGAAAAAAAAAGACCAATCTAGCCTCAAATTAAATTCTAAAACCAACCCATATAAATACAACTCTATTACCATTATTGGTAAAAATCGAAAATGTACAAATTTAAAACGGTCCGCGAGTTATAACCCCAAAAGTATCGCTATCCATCCACAAAAAATCCATGAAAACAAAAATAACACAAAAACTCCAAAAAAAACAAAAGTAACAAAAGTTGATGAAACCAAAATAAAATTTGATGAAACCAATATTGAAATTTGGGGTTTTTGTACCAATTTTTAAAAATTTGGGGTTTTGTATCTATTTTGTTTACGATGGAGTTTTAATGGATCCCAACATTTGAGTGGGGTTTTTGTACCACAAGTTTGGTCACCTTGGGTTTTTATGACTAGTTTTGAACCTAAAACACAGAAAAAAAAAAAAAAACTTTATGTTCTCACCAAACCTTCCCAAATTCCATAAACTTTAATCAAAAAATTTATTTTTTTATCTTCACGTCCAACGATCTCCGATCCAACCAAGAAAAGTAAATCTCCATTAACCCGTTTTGTTATGAGCATTTATTCATTAAATTACATGTATAAAACCCTAATTTTGAAAATCAAAATCTCTGATTTACCCTGAGTCGGTTTATGTAGGTCAATCGTATCAACTGATTTTGGGTTTTGTTCTTTGTTCCATGAAAAGCGTGCAGAGGAACCCGTTTATAGGAGGATTAGCATCGACCGATTCTGGGTAGAAATCAGAATATGAAAAGACATTACCAAAATCGGTTTATAAGTGCATTAGCATAAACCGATTCTTGGGACTAATTTTTGTTGAACTTTATGCTCCTACGATCGGTATTTAATGGTCGTGGTTATTGTACCGATTGTGGAAATTGTTTGTTCAGATTTCATATCACCATCGATTTTTATATATGTGTCATATAAACCGATACCTGATGTTTCAAATTCATGTGTGTTTCTCTTGTTAGAATCGGATTACGTATGTTTTCTTATGGACTGATTATTGAATTAGATTTTTTTTTTTTTGTAGATATGGACTGCGGTCACTTAGCCTTTTATTCTCGAGAGCTCCAACAGGAGGATGTTCACAGGACACCACATGTCATGGTACCTAGAAGCATGTACAGGTTCGATTTATGGATGTAGGCCCATTTTGAGCAGACACTAGCACTGGCTGACAAGCTTGCATATGAAAAGTTGATTGAGCTCATCAGGTTCGCCAGGAGAAGGAGGGATGAAATTGTAGCTCAGAGGGCACACGACAGACATTTGAATAGTATGTTTGAATAAATGGCTGAAGTTGTTGTTGCCAATGCAGGTGATGCTGCTGCTCCATGATATTGATGCTTTCTTATAGATGTCATAAGTTTAAGTTTTAAGTTTTTAAGACTTTTGGTGGTTTAAGTTTTAAGTTTAAGTTTTAACACTTTTTTGGATGATGGTTAATTTTTGGATGATTAATAATGGCTGAATGCATTTAAAGTTCTAATTATGATCCTCGATGAGTTGAAAACGTGTTGAAGTGTGCTGGCATGGGGTAAACAACATGAAAGAGGAATAAAAGGAAAGAAAATCGTGGGATTTTGTAGTAAAAGGAAAAACATTCCCGAGAAGAAGAAGGGATTGAAGGCAAGATATTATGGATATTTAGAGTTGTTGATGGATATATAAGGGGTTGTTGGAGTAAAGAGAAAGGACACGGAGAGTCTGGGAGAAAATAGAGAGCTAGAAATCGAGAAATCAAAGTTGCAGGACAAGTTCTGTTGTTGATGCAACCAAGAACACGGAGAACATTGAGTTACTTAGAACAGTCGCAGGTTGTTATTCAACCATGGAAGTTGTGTATCGTTTACAGTTTCAGTTGCGATAGACTTTTAGCAACTGATCTGCCTTGTAGTCGTTGGACATCTTTAGTAACCAAAAATCATTGTAAGCAATATTCATTATATTTAAATATAATGATTGATCAATTTGCTTCCAATAGATAAATTTATTTTCTAGGGTTGAGGAGGAAACTATTTTTGAGGTATAATTTTTAGTGTTTCATTTTCTTTCATTAATACTCTCCAATTAAGTTTTATTTGCTTAAAAAATTTCTCTTCTTATATGCTTCATTTTAATTGTCTTGTTAGTTTTTAAACTATCGAACTTTTACAAGCGAAGGAAAATTAGGCTTTAGATTATCGACTTGAGTCGAATTTTTAGTTCATTAACGATAAATATTCCAAGGCATGAGATTGGGTTCAATATTGCTTGTGTAGTTTCGAGAGTAAACTAGAGAAATTAAGTATTGAATTTACAACCATTAGAATTAGTGGAATCTGAAACCCTAGGTTTTTCTCCAATTAATCAACTTAGCAATTTTGGTTTAGTATTTTTCTTCTTAATTAGTCTTAAAACCGAATCTTTAAAAAATCCGAGAATCAAATCCATAATTACCACTATAAAAACTACATCATAAAGCTTCATACTCAACTGAATTTTAATTATCCAAATATATAAGATAGGATGTCTGTGAGTAGGTTTCTTCTTAATGATCAATAACCCAACATCTATCACAAATCTTATTTGGTTGTAAATCCCATTTAACGGATCCATACCTCTTCTCCAACAATCATCACGATGTAATGGTTTTTTCAGATCAATCTTTATTCTTGCGTTCACAGTACACCCATATGTTGGTCTACAATTCTTTGGTTCAGTCTTAATTTTCTTCCCCATAAATCCAATGGCTTCATCCATTACACTCACATTAAGATGTTCAAGTTTGAGATACTTGAACTAAACATCAAACTTCTGATGAGTAAAAACATAATCTTTAGCAGGCTACAAACTTCTGTATTATAGATGGTGAAATTTGAACTAAGGGTAAAATGGTAATTATACATACGCGAGGGCATAAACGGTTATTCAAAAGCTCCATCAGTGTTAATGGAAAAAATGGAGTTCAAAAGACTAGGCTC
Organism: Papaver somniferum; assembly: GCF_003573695.1. Classification (NCBI taxonomy): domain Eukaryota; kingdom Viridiplantae; phylum Streptophyta; class Magnoliopsida; order Ranunculales; family Papaveraceae; genus Papaver; species Papaver somniferum. The sequence continues at coordinate 21,391,588 of NC_039358.1, forward strand.
GGCATATAATGAGGGTTTCAAAGATAACATACAACTCTCGTCGCCAAAAGACGAAGTTCGACCTCGACCTTAGCCCTCGTCGCCAAAGGACGAAGCTCGGCCTTTCCTTCATCCCTTGCTGTTAAAAGACCAAGTCCAACCCCTGATTACATCCCTCGGTGCGTGAAAGTCAAGTTCAGCCCTGACTACATCCCTTGTCACCAAAACACAAGCTTATCCCTGACTTCAGCCCTTGCTACGAAAAGACGAAGTTCAGCCTCGATTTAAGGCATGATCGCTTAAAAGACGAGTTAGGCCCTAACCTCACTTATAGTGGACAAAATACAAGCTCAACCTTAGCTTCATCCCTCATTTCAGAAATACGCAATTTAACCCTCATGGATCAATATCAACTCTCACGAGAGAAAACTCGGCCCTTGGTCTACAAGGCACCTATAACCATGATTTATACCATACATTCCCCCAAGACCCGTTGGTCATGATTCTACGATTCATAGCGTACGTCCCTTCGAGACACGCTGGTCGTGTAGGATCTAAGAACTCATCAGACTTCCATGGTTGACTCATGAGCATGAGTAGAAACTTAATGTCTCCGATAAAGTACGATATTTGCCTTTATCTTAGATTAGAGACAGATTCTGAGTACATCACCACGAGATACAAGTGGTCATGTATACTCTAGGCCACAAGTCGTCTTACTTGGGCCTTATGAATGGTTTCTAGAACTTTCTCGCGAGATATACTGACCATTCTACCCCTGGACCTCATGATAGACCCTTAAAATATCCTTTCGAGAAACGCTGGTCTTGTTTGCCCCATGATATGGACAAAATCACGAGGTCTTGTACGCGAAGACATATGCAGCCAATACCTCGACATGACTCTCTACAGACATCCCTTACCTGCAAAGTGTCATATCCTCTCTGGAGACTCAAACTCGAGTACCAAAGAGGTCTTTCTTTAACTTCCAAGCATCTTTAATCATTTAGAGGCTCTGGTCACATCTCAAACTGGGTACTGACGAAGAATCATATATCAAACACCTGCATGTCCAATAAGAGGAAACCTATATATACGACTCTTCAGAGAAAACTAAGGTTTTCGTCAAGTGCGAACTTATACTGGAAACTATCCGCTCTTACGCATACGAGCAAGGTCTAAAGAAAACAAATATCAACTCTGAAGGAAATCCCCTAGTGAGTATTTCACCATGAATTCAAGATTGCAGTAGGTCTAACAAAGTCATATCCAGTACAATCGGCCACCTTTATGCTCTTCATCTTTCTTCCTTAAAGATCTTTAATGAGTAGCTCGTTGCTGACTGGGGACTGCCTCACGTCCGAGACATTGCAAGAATCACATTCATGCCCACTAAAAAATATGCCCATCTCCACATCAACATATATCTTTCCCGTCAAGAAAGTCTACAAACAAGGGAGGAGTTATAAAAGGCATATCCTAAATACAGGAGTCGAAGATATATATATAAAACACAGCTAGGGTTTTGCTTGAGTGGGGATATCTCAAACCTCACGAGCGAAACACAAGTCTTACTATCATGCCTATAACCCAATATTTATTCTCTAGAATTCCATCTCATATATCAAAGGATAGTCATGGTTTTGCTCGGGTCCATACTTTCCCAAAGAATCAAGAAAATATACGTTTTCTTCACAACAAAGGGTAAAAATGTATCCGATGGACAGACGTGTCTCTGGCCTAAGGATACCAAAATCACGACACATGATTATCTAAGTAAGGGCAATAAGGTTCCAATTCTCTAGGGGGCGTGTTTGAAGCATTGGAGGATGCCAAGAGTCCAATAAGCACATGGACTCCTTTCCTAATTCAGAATGTTGTACACTGCAACATAAAGACGTGAAAACTGGTGACAATCCATAAGAAATTTGGGGGTACATTCTGAAGAACATACGTTTTCCCATATCTTCCTAACAACATGCTAAAAGTATACCTCAAACGGACAAGCGAGGTAGGATATACAACTCCCACATTGAAGTAAGCGCAGTCTGAAAAGTTGAGGAAAGGTTACACAGGATTCCTTACGGACTCAAAATCAGGTAATTATTTTTGCTTTTGATAGATTCTTCTTTTATCTTAATTTATTTGCAAGCTCTAAAAACTCATCAAACGTCTACGACTGACTCATGAGCATGAGTAGAGACTTCATGTCTCCAGTAAAGTACGATATCCGCCCCTATCTGAGATCAGAGATTGATTTTGAGTATGTCCCCAAGATATACAACTGTTCATGTCTATTCTTATCCACAAGTCATCTTACATGGGCCTCGTGAATTGATTATAGAACATCCCCGCAAGATACACTTACATTCTGCCCCTGGGCCTCATGATAGACTCCTAGAACATCCTTTCAAGACACGTTGGTCTTGTCTGCCCCATGATATGGAAAAAATCACGATTGACTCCTAGCAAATCCAAGCGAGATACGCTGGTCAAAGATAAATGTTCCATAGGTCTCCTTGAGACAGTCCCGTAAAGATGAAAGACATTATTAGACTCGCTATCAGTCTACCGAACTGAAAGAGACTCAAGCTCTACCAGAGCAAAGCCCCAGATGTCCCTACAAGTTATGAGCAATACAAACTCATTTTAGGGTCTTGTACGGTCAAAATACTTAGGCATAAGCCTCACCTAAAGTACATGCCTCTTTTTCAGCTTCTCAAACACGCTCACGGCTAGCAAATCGAGGTTGAATTCTGCATGTTCATCCAAAAACGTGAATAATATCCCTGGAGATCCACATGCCCATCTGAGGGACCCGTAAACAATTATTTTCCTTTCGCAAGTCATATGTAGCCGGCCACACAAAGATATAGCTCAACCTCAGCTCTTTTCGTGTTCCACACGATTTTCAAGGCATTCTTTGCCCAATACATGACTCATACTAGTCATACTCATAAAACATGGAATATTCTTCTATTTTGATTCATGTCAGTTACAAAAAATATCCTACCCTGTTGAATACGTCATCACAAAGGTTACTTCAATCATAAACAAACGGGGGGATATCAATTAAGATTTTGGTTTGGAGGTCTATGACACGTATGAGAAATATCTGTATATTTCATCATCACATGAAAAAGAGTAAAGTCGGTAAAACGAATCTAAGATAAGGGAGGTTTCACTTATCCTTAGTTATTCCTGAAATTACGGGTAGAGTGCTCCGCACGGCAAGCAAACCTTATTTCACTGACTAGAGATCAAATAATTCAGCTATAAATAGGTCCTTTATTTCTTCAAGTTAACAAAACTTTATCTCAACATATCAGTGCAATTTTCTGCAAAACCAAGAATAATCTGACTCTCTCTCTCTTCAACTTCCCTCCCTAAGAGAAGCCCTACCTCCGACTGAAGCAGCCTTTGAACGACCAACATGTATGGCTTAGACGAAGACTGTTCTTGCTCAACCTCCCTCACACTTAGAAACCCTAAATATCATCTCATCATTTTTAGGTAACTACATGTACATTAAATAAAGTTTCTCCAATATCCAAGGTCCATTTTGAATAACTTCATTTCTCCATAGTCAGTCTTGTCTTTGTGCATAAGTTTCCCAAGCATAGCATGTGACCACTCTTTTGCAGCCTCATTAATATTTTTAGTAGATCCCACAAATCTTTTTTTTTTTGTGTTGATGTATCCAGAGTCTCATATCTCAGTTGTCTTGATAGATGGTTGATTTTGTTAACACGACTGTATGAGCTTGAAGGCAAAACGACCTGCTGGTTTTCTGGTAAAAAAAGTTGTGGAAGAGGCAAGTGTTCGAAGAAGAAAATGGTCTGAACCTTTAAACAAATGTACTGCAGTGGAGTACTTTGAGTTTGAGAGACTAATCTGTAGAACCCTGGCCTAGACCATGACAATGGGCATTCCAGGTTCAGTTCGATCACAAGAGGAGGGGAAGGGTCGTTATGTAGGGATGGAAGCTGAGAATGTGTGGAGATCAATGGAGATTGATCGAATGATGATGTGATATGTTGAACTGCTTTAAATATGAATTCTCTGCGTAAACGATAGGAATTATCTGTAAGTGTTTGATAATTGACTGTCGTAGGTTTTCTTAAGTTGAGTCTTTTGTTATCAAATCATAGGTTCAAGAACCTATTTATTGCAGCACATCTATCTCCTGAAAGTGGTGACATTTGAAGGAATTGGAAGAATGTGAAGTGGGAGAACGTGCAAAAACCATGTCCACTTTGTGTGGAATATTTGGTTGATTGACCATCCACTATTCCATTTACTTCTTAAATGTCAGCATGACTTGCTCACATTTATCATCGTGGATGTGCCTCACATCACAGTGTTGTAGGCTTCCAGACCAAAACCCTAGTGATATCGCCCCATGTGACATGAATTGATGTCTCATGTGAAAGTCTGTTTTGCAGACGTGTTGTCAATCTTTGACCTAAGACTATGAGTCTTGATCTATGAACTGAATAATTCATGGTTAAAAGTCATGATGGATGAAGCATGCAGGCTAAAACAACAACATGCTTTGTGGACCATGTACATTGAATTAGGTCACATGACCGTGACATATCATTATGCTCATTGAAGCAATAATGATAGTCGAATGACTATTATGCTAGTCGAAGCAATAACGATAGTAAAACGACTTGGATATGGTTTAATGAGATCGCTAGATAGACCATGTTAGTGTGTTGAGCACTTTGACAGAAAGTCGTATGAAAATAATTATTATTGAATGATCACTGAAGGTTCATCTCGATCTATGTGTCATGAGTCAGCGAATGACAAGGAGAGAATATAATATTAAAATAATGATCGACTCACGAACCAAATGTTGGTTAATGAACCAAAAAAATATTGATAGCTGGATCAGTATGAAATTCTCGAATGTTGATAGTTGAATCAACATGAGAAATATTTCTTTGCAGGTCAATTAATATTTGAATCAATTAAATATTGGTACGACCGAATATTAAATTATTAATTAAAGTGTTAATTGTTGGATCAACATAAAAATAATTGGTGTTTGAACCCGTTCAGAATTATGCTAGACAGAGCATTAGGTTCAAAACCCTAATTTTGATCAATGGATGATAAACTGTGAATCAATCAATGGATGAGATAGGGACCGGCTACATGAGGTGATGGACCGACCATGTAGTGTCTAGATGCTCGACTGAATTCACCAAAGTCCTTTGTAGAGCAGTTGGTGAAAGCATGATTAATTGCTATTTAATCATTATTAAAATAGTGCTTGACTGAGCAATAGGTAGTAAAACCTAATTAACGATCAGGAATTTCCACCCTTATTACCTGACAATAATTAAATTAAGCCGCAAATGCAGAAAAACCCCGGGACCTAGTCCAGATTTGAACACCACACTGTATTAAGCCGCTACAGACTCTAGCCTAATACAGGTTAACTTCGGACTGGAATGTAGTTGATCCCTAACCAAGTCTCATACTAATTATGGTACAATTGCGTTCCTTACGCTTCTAGAACCACGTCGGGTTCTGCGCACTTGATTCCCTTAGTTGATCTCACCCTCAACTAAGAATTGCTACGACCCAAAGTCGAAGACTTATAAACAAATCTGTCTCCTACAGATATTTCTATCCTTTATTCAGTTTATTCCGTCTTTTGATACAAAGATCAAGGTGAACATGAACCAACTAATAATCTGGTCTTATACTCTATAAGAGCAACCTAGAAATATTATCCACCTCACAATAACCTAACTAATTAACCGAAGAATCTATTACGGAATCACCAGAGTCTGAGACGAAGAACTGTTGTGATTACTTTTTATATCTTACCTATCGGAGATAAATCTCGAGTAAATCTTAGAGAAGATAAAACTCAATACGAAAGGACAAGTAAGATCAGAAGACACAACTACAGAGAAAATAGTTAGATCTGGCTTCACTGAATCCCAAATGATGTCTTCAAGTCGTTGACCTAATAACGGTATTGGAAAACCTAGGTTAAAGGAGAATCGAATCTAGTATGCAACTAGGACACACAGAAGTGTTGGCATTAAGTTTTCCATCTGCTAGAGTTCTTCCTTATATAGTGAAAAAGCGTGGGTCTAACAACCACACCCAATATTTCGCTTAGCAATCTGTATGGACAAACTCCAATATACTTTTAAGAGAATCAACTAGACAGGCAGACTCAATCTTATAAAAAGTATATCAAGAGATATCTCAATTTATTGATTCAATACTTTACTCAACAAATAGAAATCACGAGTCTAATTGAATATGAGAGAAATTAACTTGAACAGTACCAAAGACCAATGTTCAAGTATCAATCAATTTCAATCAACAACCAAAGGTCGAATTTCCTAATTGATTGATTCAACACACAACCTGTGATATTTCAATTATATAACAAAATATAATGCGGAAAAGAAATAACACAAATACCAGAAGTTTTGTTAACGAGGAGGAGGGGAGGAGGAGGAGGAGAGGAGGGGAGGAGGAGGAAACCGCAAATGCATAAAAACCCTGGGACCTAGTCCAGATTGAACACACACTGTATTAAGCCGCTACAGACACTAGCCTACTACAAACTAACTTCGGTCTGGACAGTAGTTGAACCCCAATCAATCTAACACTGATCCAAGGTACAGTTGCGCTCCTTACGTCTCTGAGCCCAGCAAGATACTACAAACTTGATTCCCTTAGCTGATCTCACCCACAACTAAGAGTTGCTACGACCCAAAGTCGAAGAATTTAATAAAAAAATTTGTATCACACAGAAAAGTCTACAGGAATAGACAAATCTGTCTCCCACAGAAATACCTACAAGTTTTTTTCCATCTTTTGATAAATCAAGGTGAACAGGAACCAATCGATAACCCGGACTTATATTCCCGAAGAAAATCCTAGAATTATCAATCAACTCATAATAATCTAAATCGTATGATGGCGAAAATAGATATTGTGGAATCACAAAAGATGAGACGAAGATGTTTGTGACTACTTTTTATCTTGCCTATCGTAGAAATTAATCTCGATCCAATCTTACAATTGTACTCAATACGATAGAAATAACAAGATCAACTACAGAGAAAATAGTTGGGTATGGCTTCACAATCCCAATGAAGTCTTCAAGTCGTTCACCTACAGGGTCTCGAGAAGAAACCTAAGGTTAAAGGAGAATCGACTCTAGCTTATACAACTAGTATCACACAGGAGGTGTGGGGATTAGGTTTGTCGGTTGCTAGAGTTCTCCTTTATATAGTCTTCAAATCAAGGTTTGCAATCAATGTTACCTTGGTAACAAAGCATTCAATATTCACCGTTAGATGAATACCTGATTAGATTCAAGCTAATAGCTTTCAACCGTTAGATCGAACTTAGCTTGTTATATACAAATGAAATGCACGTTCATTTAGGTTTGTGTAACCGTACCTAAACTTGTACACCTAGTTGGTTCAACAGTAGTTAACCAAATGGTTAGCCATATGAGCACTTTTATATCAACCATATTCATCTTCACCATAACTAGTTCAAATGACTCAAAAGAACTAGTTAGAGAGTTGTTCAATTGCTTAGATCTTATAGAAGTATACAAGACACAATCGAAGCAAAATTGGTTTTGATTCACTCGAATCGATTCATGAACATTATAGCCACGGTTTGAAAATTGCATCCCTTAATACATAAATATTTTAGTTCATGAACAAACCAATTTTAGAAAGTAACACACTTAAGTATGCGTACGGATATGCGTACTTAAGTAACCGGATTTGAGTTTGTTTTGGTTTTCAAACTCAACAGAAATTCACATACATGAAGTTTCCGCTAGTATCCGTACGGGTACGCATACTTCGGTAACCGGACTGAGTTGGTTTTGATTTCCAAACTCAGCAGAAATTCACGGTTGTGAACTTCCGCCAGTATGCGTACGTGTACGCATACGTACCCAGTCTTTTCTTCATTGTTTAACCTGACAATAATTAAATTATGCCCCACGACACATATTTGTTTGTTTTTATATCTTCACCATAGTCAGTTGTTTCTTTGTGCATAAGTTTCCCAAGCATAGCATGTGACCACTCTTTTGCAACCTCGTTAATATTTTGAGTAGATCCCACAAATCTTTTTTTTTGTGTGTGTTGATGTATCCAGGGTCGCATATCTCAGTTGTCTTGATAGATGGTTGATTTTGTTAACACGACTGTATGAGCTTGAAGGCAAAACGACCTGCTGGTGGGGCTGCACAAAACCGAACCATAACCGAAAACCGAAACCGGAACCGAAAAATTTTAACCGATCCGAACCATATCCATATTCCTATGGTTCATTAATGGTTGTCAGTTTCAGATAAACGACAATATCGGTTTCGGTTTAGGTTTTGAGATAAAACCGAACCAATAACCAATTGGTTAACCGATTAATAGTGACCATATGATTAAATGATTTTAGGCCGTGGATGGGGATATTTAACCCTAATAACTTACATCACTCGACTCGACTGAGTCTTCTCTTCTTTCGTAGTCGTAGATATCAGAAAGCTCTTCTCGACTCGACTGCTTATGATTTGGAGAGGAAATTGGTTCAGGAAGCTCTTTCTCGTGATTCTTCTGGTGCTGTTCAATCCAACTTCTCTTTGATTACTCCTACTTCTGGTGTCTTCCAGGTTTGATTTCTTTTTGAAACTTTGTAGATCTGGGTTTTGTTTCAGATTCCTTTAAAAAAATTTACTAGAAATGGAGATTTGGGGGTTTTGAATCTGCTATTGAAATTACTGATTAAGTTTTTTTTTTAATTTTTTGTTTTGTTTGATTTTTGTACCTTTGTTCTTGATTTACAGGGATCTCTGCAAGTAGTTTGGTTGTGATTGTTGTCATGTTTATGTACAGATTTTGTGGGAATTTGGGGTTTTATTTGAACTGATTTTGATAAAGGTATTGCGATTGTGTATTTGTGTGTATCATTTGAAATTATTTTGATATTATGATTTTAATTATGATATTAGGGTTTGTAAAATTGAAAAAAAATTGGGGATTTCAAATTAAGGTCATTTAGGTTGATTTACACAGTGGGTTTTGCTTAATTTTTAATAAATTTTACAAGTTAATTCAGATTAAATGTATGGTTTATCACATTGCAGACTTGCCTTTTGACAATGCGAGGATCCAGTTCAACACCTACTGCCTCTGTTTATTCTAATAAGCGTCCACCTCGACCTCCACCTAATGCAAGTTCAGATGGAGGTGCAAATTCAGCTGGAGGTGCAAGTGCTGCTAAAGATGCTAGTGTTGCTGGAGATGCTAGTGCAGATGGAGATGCAACTGAAGCTGGCATAACAGTGAAAGAAACACATAGCAATAAGCGTAAAACCTCTGAAGATGCAACTGAAGATGACACAGAAGTGACAGAACCAAAGGGAAAGAAACGTTCTGATGTGTGGAACCACTTTGATATGGACCCCAAGCCTTCGAAATACGCAAAATGTCGCCACTGTAAGACAAAGATTGCATCTCAGGGTACCAAGTATGGGACAGGTGGTATGAATAATCATTTGAAGATATGTAAAAAGAAGCCCAAGGAGGAAAAAGGACAGCAAACTCTTGATGTTCAACCGTCTAGGCTAGGAGAAGAAGGAAAATTGGTTGCGGCAACTTTTAATCAAGATGCATGTACAAAGGCATTGTGATTTTAGATGAGCAGACGTTTAGAGTGGTTGAAGGAGAAGGGTTCAAGGAACTTTGTAGGGTACTTGAATCCAGATTCAAGATCCCTTCTCGTATGACCATTTCGCGGGGTGTATTAAATTTGTACGAAGCTGAAAAGGACAAGATGAAGAACTACTTCAAGGAAAACAATGTGAGAGTTTGTCTCACCACTGACACATGGACCTCAAATGCAAAATAAAAGCTACATGGTTATAACTGCGCATTTTATTGATAAAGATTGGAAGCTGCACAAACTGGTAATCAACTTTTTCCAAATTTTAGGTCATTCAGGTGAGGTAATTGGGAAGATGTTAGAGGAATGTTTATTAGATTGGGAACTTCCTGGGGTTTTTACTATTACGCTTGACAATGTTAGTGCTAATGATTTAGCTATTGATTATCTAAGGGAGGATGGTCATTTAAAGGAGCAAGTAATTAGTTCAAATGGTGTACTGAATACTAAGTTTATGCAAGTTAGATGTGCTGCTCATGTGCTTGCACTTGTTGTGAATGCTGGCTTGGGAGAGTATCACATGGCTATTAAGAGAGTAAGGGCAGTGGTGAAGCATGTGATGAGTTCTCCTGCTAGGTTGAGTAAGTTTATGGATTGTGCTAAACAAGAAAAGATAGATTGCAAAAAGGTTTAGTTTTAGATGTGGATACAAGATGGAATTCCACTTACATGATGTTGGAAGCTGCTTGTAGATATCACATGGCTATGAAAATATTCAACTTTGTTATCGTGAAGTTGATTATAAATGATTTAACGGGTTAGCGGTAAGTTGAAACAATGAACTGTCAATAATGTGAGTACTCTCCTTTACGCCAAAATAGCTTAAACTCATGCCATTGCCTTTGAAGGTAGATCATCTTAGTCAACTGTTATGAATGTTCAGGGCTTACTTTACTTGTAACTTATGGGTTCTGCTTTGTGCTCTGAAAGGTTTACTTTCTTGTCTATTAGGTGCATTTGTTTTTTAACATGACTGATCACATAAGCCTTAATAATCTGATTAAAAAGTAAAGAGAGGAGGTGGTGGTGATTAGTAGTAGTAGTGGACCTAGTGGTGGTGGTGGGTAGTCTAGAGAAGAAGAAGATTATATGCCCTTCTGCTTGATCATCTTTTCTTTCTTTCTTTTTTTCGTTTTAGTGTTTATTGGATTCTGAAAACTCAGTTGGGTTTTGTTGCTTTACTTTAAAGCTGCAAAGGTTACTTGTTTCTTTCTTCCTTTGTTGAGTCCTTCACAAAATTTACTATCTATTCTTTTTTGTCAAACCTACTTTTGCTTTAGTTTGGGCAACTTTTCTTTGAAGATTAAACTGTTTTTAAGTTTAATCTTCCTTACATTATCTTGGTACTAGTGTGAAATTTGAGACTAATTAGAGAGGGGGATTTGAGTTTTGGATCTTGGTACTTTACTTTACTTAGCTTCATTGGTTGAGGTGATAATGTAACATTCACATTAGAAATGCATATTCCAGTAAAAGGATCATCCTCAATTCCAGCTAAACGAATGCTTATTGTTTAGTGCTTCTCTACAATAGCGGTTGCTAATCTTGATGTTCTTAGTTACATTGTCATTATGTACCATTGCACTGATCATGATTGAGAAATTCATATTTAACTCGAGTTTGTGTACGTGCAGGTTACCATTACAACCTCCTATGGAATACCCAATTTCTACACATGCAAAGTGTATTCACTGTAACAAACTATTTCCTGTCGACCCTTTTAGGAATGAGATCTCTATGTTGATTTTCCATCTAAAGATGTGTAGTCAGTTACGATTACGATTTTTTGATTTTTTTTTTTTGTTATTAAGGAGAAACTAGACTCTTTGAAATTTAATGTTTCTATCAATATGTATTTTAAGTTGGAACATTTGATGTATTTGAAACTTGAGTGACAGGTTCAGAAAAATTTACCCGTCATTTTTGTGAGACTGACAGATATAAAAAATTTCAGTGACTTAGCTGGTTAACCAAAAACCGAATGGTTTTATACAAAACCGAGTTGGAACCGAACCGAGCAAAACCGAACTACCTTAATGGTTTCATTGGTTTTCATTATTGGAAACCGAGTAGTTCGGTTTCGGTTTAATTTTTTCCAAAAACCGATGAAAACCGAACCATGTGCAGCCCTACCTGCTGGTTTTCTGGTAAAAAAGGTTGTGGAAGAGGAAGGTGTTCGAAGAAGCAAATGGTCTGAACCTTTAAACAAATGTATTGCAGTGGAGTACTTTGAGTTTGAGAGAATAATCTGTAGAACCCTGGCCTAGACCTTGACAATGGGCATTACAGGTTCAATTCGGTCACAAGAGGAGGGGAAGGGTCGTTTTGTAGGGATAGAAGCTGAGAATGTGTGGAGATCAATGGAGATTGATCGAATGATGATGTGATGTGTTGAACTGCTTTAAAGATGAATTCTATGTGTAAACGACAGGAATTATCTGTAAGTGTTTGATAATTGATTGTCGTAGGTTTTCTTACGTTGAGTCTTTTGTTATCAAATCATAGGTTCAAGAACCTATTTATTGCAGCACATCTATCTACTGAAAGTGGTGACAGTTGAAGGAATTGGAAGAATGTGAAGTGGGAGAACGTGAAAAAACCATTTCCACTTTGTGTGGAAGATTTGGTTAATTGATCATCCACTATTCCATTTACTTCTTAACTGTTAACACGACTTGCTCACATTTATCATCGTGGATGTGCCTCACATCACAGTGTTGTAGGCTTCCAGACCAAAATCCTAGTGATATCGCCCCATGTGACATGAATGGATGTCTCATGTGAAAGTCTGCTTTGCAGACATGTTGTCAATCTTTGACCTAAGACTATGAGTCTTGATCTATGAACAGAATAATTCATGGTTAAAAGTCATGATGGATGAAGCATGCAGGATAAAACAACAACATGCTTTGTGGACCATGGACATTGAATTAGGTAACATGGCCGTGACATATCATTATGCTCATTGAAGTAATGATAGTCGAATGACTATTATGCTAGTCGAAGCAATAACGATAGTAAAACGACTTGGATATGGTTTAATGAGATCGCTATATAGACCATGTTAGTGTGTTGAGCACTTTGACAGAAAGTCGTATGAAAATAATTATTATTGAATGATCACTGAAGGTTCATCTCGATCTATGTGTCATGAGTCAGTCGGATGACAAGGAGAGAATATAATATTAAAATAATGATCGACTCACGAACCAAATGTTGGTTAATGAGCCAGAAAAATACTGATAGCTGGATCAGTATGAAATTCTCGAACGTTGATAGTTGAATCAACATGAGAAATATTTTTTTACAGGGCAATTGATATTTGAATCAATTAAAAATTAATTAAATATTGGTACGACCGAATATTAAATTATTAATTAAAATGTTAATTGTTGGATCAGCATAAAAATTATTGGTGTTTGAACCCATTCAGAATTATGCTAGACAGAGCATTAGGTTCAAAACCCTAATTTTGATCAATGGATGATAAACTGTGAAAAAACCAATGGATGAGATAGGGACCGGCTACATGTGGTGATGGACCGACCATGTAGTGTCTAGATGCTCGACTGAATTCACCAAAGTCCTTTGTAGAGCAGTTGGTGAAAGCATGATTAATTGCTATTTAATCATTATTAAAATAGTGCTTGACTGAGCAATAGGTAGTAAAACCTAATTAACGATCAGGAATTTCCACCCTTATTACCTGACAATAATTAAATTAAGCCGCCAATGCAGAAAAACCCCGGGACCTAGTCCAGATTTGAAGACCACACTGTATTAAGCCGCTACAGACTCTAGCCTACTACAGGTTAATTTCGGACTGGAATGTAGTTGATCCCTAACCAAGTCATATACTAATTAAGGTACAATTGTGTTCCTTACGCCTCTAGAACCACGCCGGGTTCTGCGCACTTGATTCCCTTAGTTGATCTCACCCACAACTAAGAATTGCTACGACCCAAAGTCGAAGACTTATAAACAAATCTGTCTCCTACAGATATTTCTATCCTTTATTATGTTTAATCCGTATTTTGATACAAAGATCAAGGTGAACATGAACCAACTAATAATCTGGTCTTATACTCTAGAAGAGCAACCTAGAAATATTAGCCACCTCACAATAACCTAACTAATTAATCGAAGAATCTATTACGGAATCACGAGAGTTTGAGACGAAGAACTGTTATGATTACTTTTTATATCTTACCTATCGGAGATAAATCTCGAGTAAATCTTAGAGAAGATAAAACTCAATACGAAAGGACAAGTAAGATCAGAAGACACAACTACAGAGAAAATAGTTAGATCTGGCTTCACCGGATCCCAAATGATGTCTTCAAGTCGTTGACCTAATAACGGTTTGGAAAACCTAGGTTAAAGGAGAATCAAATCTAGTATGCAACTAGGACACAAAGAAGTGTTGGCATTAAGTTTTCTAGCTGCTAGAGTTCTTCCTTATATATTGAAAAAGCGTGGGTCTAACAACCACACCCAATATTTCGCTTAGCAATCTGTATGGACAAACTCCAATATACTTTTAAGAGAATCAACTAGACAGTCAGACTCAATCTTATAAAAAGTGTATCAAGAGCTATATCTCAATTTATTGATTCAATACTTTACTCAAACAAATAGAAATCTACGAGTCTAATTGAATATGATAGAAATTAACTTGAACAGTACCAAAGATCAATGTTCAAGTATCAATCAATTTCAATCAACAACCAAAGGTCGAATTTCTTAATTGATTGATTCAAACACAACCTGTGATATTTCAATTATATAACAAAATATAATGCGGAAAAGAAATAACACAAATACCAGAAGTTTTGTTAACGAGGAAACCGCAAATGCATAAAAACCCTGGGACCTAGTCCAGATTGAACACACACTGTATTAAGCCGCTACAGACACTAGCCTACTACAAACTAACTTCGGTCTGGACTTTAGTTGAACCCAATCAATCTCACACTGATCCAAGGTACAGTTGCGCTCCTTCTCTGATCCCAGCAGGATACTACGCACTTGATTCCCTTAGCTGATCCCACCCACAACTAAGAGTTGCTACGACCCAAAGTCGAAGACTTTAATAAACAAATCTGTATCACACAGAAAAGTCTACAGGAATAGATAAATCTGTCTCCCACAGAAATACCTACAAGTTTTGTTCCATCTTTTGATAATTCAAGGTGAACACGAACCAATCGATAACCCGGACTTATATTCCCGAAGAACATCCTAGAATTATCAATCAACTCATAATAATCTAAATCGTATGATGGCGAAACTAGATATTGTGGAATCACAAAAGATGAGACGAAGATGTTTGTGACTACTTTTTATCTTGCCTATCGGAGAAATTAATCTCGAGCCATTCTTACATTTGTACTCAATACGATAGAAATAGCAAGATCAACTACAGAGAAAATAGTTGGGTATGGCTTCACAATCCCAATGAAGTCTTCAAGTCGTTAACCTACAGGGTCTCGAGAAGAAACCTAAGGTTAAAGGAGAATCGACTCTAGCTTATACAACTAGTATCACACAAGAGGTGTGGGGAATAGGTTTCCCGGTTGCTAGAGTTCTCCTTTATATAGTCTTCAAATCAGGGTTTGCAATCAATGCTACCTTGGTAACAAAGCATTCAATATTCACCGTTAGATGAAAACCTGATTAGATTCAAGCTAATAGCTTTCAACTGTTAGATCGAACTTAGAATGTTATATACAAATGAAATGCACGTTCATTTAGGTTTGTGTAACCGTACCTAAACGTGTACACCTAGTTGGTTCAACAGTAGTTAACCAAATGGTTAGCCATATGAGCACTTTTATGTCAACCATATTCATCTTCACCATAACTAGTTCAAATGACTCAAAAGAACTAGTTAGAGAGTTGTTCAATTGCTTAGATCTTATAGAAGTATACAAGACACAATCGAAGCAAAATTGGTTTTGATTCACTCGAATCGATTCATGAACATTATAGCCACGGTTTGAAAATTGCATCCCTTAATACATAAATATTTTAGTTCATGAACAAACCAATTTTAGAAAGTAACACACTTAAGTATGCGTACGGGTATGCGTACTTAAGTAACCGGATTTGAGTTTGTTTTGGTTTTCAAACTCAACAGAAATTCACAGACATGAAGTTTCCGTTAGTATCCGTACGGGTACGCATACTTCGGTAACCGGACTGAGGTGGTTTTGATTTCCAAACTCAGCAGAAATTCACGGTTGTGAACTTCCGCCAGTATGCGTACGGGTACGCATACTTACCCAGTATTTTCTTCATTGTTTAACCTGACAATAATTAAATTATGCCCCACGACACATATTTGTTTGTTTTTTATCTTCACCATAGTCAGTTGTTTCTTTGTGCATAAGTTTCCCAAGCATAGCATGTGACCACTCTTTTGCAACCTCGTTAATATTTTGAGTAGATCCCACAAATCTTTTTTTTTGTGTGTGTTGATGTATCCAGAGTCGCATATCTCAGTTGTCTTGATAGATGGTTGATTTTGTTAACATGACTGTATGAGCTTGAAGGCAAAACGACCTGCTGGTTTTCTGATAAAAAAAGTTGTGGAAGAGGCAAGTGTTCGAAGAAGCAAATGGTATGAACCTTTAAACAAATGTACTGAAGGGGAGTTCTTTGAGTTTGAGAGACTAATCTGTAGAACCCTGGCGTACACCATGACAATGGGCATTCCAGGTTCAATTCGGTCACAAGAGGAGGGGAAGGGTCATTCTGTAGGGATGGAAGCTGAGAATGTGTGGAGATCAATGGAGATTGATCGAATGATGATGTGATGTGTTGAACTGCTTTAAAGATGAATTCTCTGTGTAAACGATAGGAATTATCTGTAAGTGTTTGATAATTGACTGTCATAGGTTTTCTTACGTTGAGTCTTTTGTTATCAAATCATAGGTTCAAGAACCTATTTATTGCAGCACATCTATCTCCTGAAAGTGGTGACAGTTGAAGGAATTGGAAGAATGTGAAGTGGGAGAACGTGCAAAAACCATTTCCACTTTGTGTGGAAGATTTGGTTGATTGACCATCCACTATTCCATTTACTTCTTAACTGTCAGCACGACTTACTCACATTTATCATCGTGGATGTGCCTCACATCACAGTGTTGTAGGCTTCAAGACCAAAACCCTAGTGATATCGCCCCATGTGACATGAATTGATGTCTCATGTGAAAGTCTGCTTTGCAGACGTGTTGTCAATCTTTGACCTAAGACTATGAGTCTTGATCTATGAACTGAATAATTCATGGTTAAAAGTCATGATGGATGAAGCATGCAGGCTAAAACAACAACATGCTTTGTGGACCATGGACATTGTATTAGGTCACATGACTGTGACATATCATTATGCTCATTGAAGCAGTAATGATAGTCGAATGACTATTATGCTAGTCGAAGCAATAATGATAGTAAAACGACTTGGATATGGTTTAATGAGATCGCTAGATAGACCATGTTAGTGTGTTGAGCACTTTGACTGAAAGTCGTATGAAAATAATTATTATTGAATGATCACTGAAGGTTCATCTCGATCTATGTGTCATGAGTCAGTCGGATGACAAGGAGAGAATATAATATTAAAATAATGATCGACTCACGAACCAAATGTTGGTTAATGAGCCAGAAAAATACTGATAGCTGGATCAGTATGAAATTCTCGAACGTTGATAGTTGAATCAACATGAGAAATATTTTTTTACAGGGCAATTGATATTTGAATCAATTAAAAATTAATTAAATATTGGTACGACCGAATATTAAATTATTAATTAAAATGTTAATTGTTGGATCAGCATAAAAATTATTGGTGTTTGAACCCATTCAGAATTATGCTAGACAGAGCATTAGGTTCAAAACCCTAATTTTGATCAATGGATGATAAACTGTGAAAAAACCAATGGATGAGATAGGGACCGGCTACATGTGGTGATGGACCGACCATGTAGTGTCTAGATGCTCGACTGAATTCACCAAAGTCCTTTGTAGAGCAGTTGGTGAAAGCATGATTAATTGCTATTTAATCATTATTAAAATAGTGCTTGACTGAGCAATAGGTAGTAAAACCTAATTAACGATCAGGAATTTCCACCCTTATTACCTGACAATAATTAAATTAAGCCGCCAATGCAGAAAAACCCCGGGACCTAGTCCAGATTTGAAGACCACACTGTATTAAGCCGCTACAGACTCTAGCCTACTACAGGTTAATTTCGGACTGGAATGTAGTTGATCCCTAACCAAGTCATATACTAATTAAGGTACAATTGTGTTCCTTACGCCTCTAGAACCACGCCGGGTTCTGCGCACTTGATTCCCTTAGTTGATCTCACCCACAACTAAGAATTGCTACGACCCAAAGTCGAAGACTTATAAACAAATCTGTCTCCTACAGATATTTCTATCCTTTATTATGTTTAATCCGTATTTTGATACAAAGATCAAGGTGAACATGAACCAACTAATAATCTGGTCTTATACTCTAGAAGAGCAACCTAGAAATATTAGCCACCTCACAATAACCTAACTAATTAATCGAAGAATCTATTACGGAATCACGAGAGTTTGAGACGAAGAACTGTTATGATTACTTTTTATATCTTACCTATCGGAGATAAATCTCGAGTAAATCTTAGAGAAGATAAAACTCAATACGAAAGGACAAGTAAGATCAGAAGACACAACTACAGAGAAAATAGTTAGATCTGGCTTCACCGGATCCCAAATGATGTCTTCAAGTCGTTGACCTAATAACGGTTTTGGAAAACCTAGGTTAAAGGAGAATCAAATCTAGTATGCAACTAGGACACAAAGAAGTGTTGGCATTAAGTTTTCTAGCTGCTAGAGTTCTTCCTTATATATTGAAAAAGCGTGGGTCTAACAACCACACCCAATATTTCGCTTAGCAATCTGTATGGACAAACTCCAATATACTTTTAAGAGAATCAACTAGACAGTCAGACTCAATCTTATAAAAAGTGTATCAAGAGCTATATCTCAATTTATTGATTCAATACTTTACTCAAACAAATAGAAATCTACGAGTCTAATTGAATATGATAGAAATTAACTTGAACAGTACCAAAGATCAATGTTCAAGTATCAATCAACAACCAAAGGTCGAATTTCTTAATTGATTGATTCAACACACAACCTGTGATATTTCAATTATATAACAAAATATAATGCGGAAAAGAAATAACACAAATACCAGAAGTTTTGTTAACGAGGAAACCGCAAATGCATAAAAACCCTGGGACCTAGTCCAGATTGAACACACACTGTATTAAGCCGCTACAGACACTAGCCTACTACAAACTAACTTCGGTCTGGACTTTAGTTGAACCCAATCAATCTCACACTGATCCAAGGTACAGTTGCGCTCCTTACGTCTCTGATCCCAGCAGGATACTACGCACTTGATTCCCTTAGCTGATCCCACCCACAACTAAGAGTTGCTACGACCCAAAGTCGAAGACTTTAATAAACAAATCTGTATCACACAGAAAAGTCTACAGGAATAGATAAATCTGTCTCCCACAGAAATACCTACAAGTTTTGTTCCATCTTTTGATAATTCAAGGTGAACACGAACCAATCGATAACCCGGACTTATATTCCCGAAGAACATCCTAGAATTATCAATCAACTCATAATAATCTAAATCGTATGATGGCGAAACTAGATATTGTGGAATCACAAAAGATGAGACGAAGATGTTTGTGACTACTTTTTATCTTGCCTATCGGAGAAATTAATCTCGAGCCATTCTTACATTTGTACTCAATACGATAGAAATAGCAAGATCAACTACAGAGAAAATAGTTGGGTATGGCTTCACAATCCCAATGAAGTCTTCAAGTCGTTAACCTACAGGGTCTCGAGAAGAAACCTAAGGTTAAAGGAGAATCGACTCTAGCTTATACAACTAGTATCACACAAGAGGTGTGGGGAATAGGTTTCCCGGTTGCTAGAGTTCTCCTTTATATAGTCTTCAAATCAGGGTTTGCAATCAATGCTACCTTGGTAACAAAGCATTCAATATTCACCGTTAGATGAAAACCTGATTAGATTCAAGCTAATAGCTTTCAACTGTTAGATCGAACTTAGAATGTTATATACAAATGAAATGCACGTTCATTTAGGTTTGTGTAACCGTACCTAAACGTGTACACCTAGTTGGTTCAACAGTAGTTAACCAAATGGTTAGCCATATGAGCACTTTTATGTCAACCATATTCATCTTCACCATAACTAGTTCAAATGACTCAAAAGAACTAGTTAGAGAGTTGTTCAATTGCTTAGATCTTATAGAAGTATACAAGACACAATCGAAGCAAAATTGGTTTTGATTCACTCGAATCGATTCATGAACATTATAGCCACGGTTTGAAAATTGCATCCCTTAATACATAAATATTTTAGTTCATGAACAAACCAATTTTAGAAAGTAACACACTTAAGTATGCGTACGGGTATGCGTACTTAAGTAACCGGATTTGAGTTTGTTTTGGTTTTCAAACTCAACAGAAATTCACAGACATGAAGTTTCCGTTAGTATCCGTACGGGTACGCATACTTCGGTAACCGGACTGAGGTGGTTTTGATTTCCAAACTCAGCAGAAATTCACGGTTGTGAACTTCCGCCAGTATGCGTACGGGTACGCATACTTACCCAGTATTTTCTTCATTGTTTAACCTGACAATAATTAAATTATGCCCCACGACACATATTTGTTTGTTTTTATATCTTCACCATAGTCAGTTGTTTCTTTGTGCATAAGTTTCCCAAGCATAGCATGTGACCACTCTTTTGCAACCTCGTTAATATTTTGAGTAGATCCCACAAATCTTTTTTTTTGTGTGTTGATGTATCCAGAGTCGCATATCTCAGTTGTCTTGATAGATGGTTGATTTTATTAACATGACTGTATGAGCTTGAAGGCAAAACGACCTGCTGGTTTTCTGATAAAAAAAGTTGTGGAAGAGGCAAGTGTTCGAAGAAGCAAATGGTATGAACCTTTAAACAAATGTACTGAAGGGGAGTTCTTTGAGTTTGAGAGACTAATCTGTAGAACCCTGGCGTACACCATGACAATGGGCATTCCAGGTTCAATTCGGTCACAAGAGGAGGGGAAGGGTCATTCTGTAGGGATGGAAGCTGAGAATGTGTGGAGATCAATGGAGATTGATCGAATGATGATGTGATGTGTTGAACTGCTTTAAAGATGAATTCTCTGTGTAAACGATAGGAATTATCTGTAAGTGTTTGATAATTGACTGTCATAGGTTTTCTTACGTTGAGTCTTTTGTTATCAAATCATAGGTTCAAGAACCTATTTATTGCAGCACATCTATCTCCTGAAAGTGGTGACAGTTGAAGGAATTGGAAGAATGTGAAGTGGGAGAACGTGCAAAAACCATTTCCACTTTGTGTGGAAGATTTGGTTGATTGACCATCCACTATTCCATTTACTTCTTAACTGTCAGCACGACTTACTCACATTTATCATCGTGGATGTGCCTCACATCACAGTGTTGTAGGCTTCAAGACCAAAACCCTAGTGATATCGCCCCATGTGACATGAATTGATGTCTCATGTGAAAGTCTGCTTTGCAGACGTGTTGTCAATCTTTGACCTAAGACTATGAGTCTTGATCTATGAACTGAATAATTCATGGTTAAAAGTCATGATGGATGAAGCATGCAGGCTAAAACAACAACATGCTTTGTGGACCATGGACATTGTATTAGGTCACATGACTGTGACATATCATTATGCTCATTGAAGCAGTAATGATAGTCGAATGACTATTATGCTAGTCGAAGCAATAATGATAGTAAAACGACTTGGATATGGGTTTAATGAGATCGCTAGATAGACCATGTTAGTGTGTTGAGCACTTTGACTGAAAGTCGTATGAAAATAATTATTATTGAATGATCACTGAAGGTTCATCTCGATCTATGTGTCATGAGTCAGTCGAATGGCAAGGAGTGAATATAATATCAAAATAATGATCGACTCACGAACCAAATGTTGGTTAATGAACCAAGAAAATACTGATAGCTGGATCAGTATGAAATTCTCGAATGCTGATAATTGAATCAACATGAGAAATATTTCTTTGCATGGCAATTGTTATTTGAATCAATTAAAAATTAATTAAATATTAGTACTATCGAATATTAAATTATTAATTAAAATGTTAATTGTTGGATCAGTATAAAAATTATTGGTGTTTGAACCCATTCAGAATTATGCTAGACAGAGCATTAGGTTCAAAACCCTAATTCTGATCAATGGATGATAAACTGTGAATCAACCAATGGATGAGATAGGGACCGGCTACATGAGGTGATGGACCGACCATGTAGTGTCTAGATGCTCGACTGAATTCACCAAAGTCCTTTGTAGAGAAGTTGGTGAAAGCATGATTAATTGCTATTTAATCATTATTAAAATAGTGCTTGACTGAGCAATAGGTAGTAAAACCTAATTAACGATCAGGAATTTCCACCCTTATAACCTGACAATAATTAAATTAAGCCGCAAATGCAGAAAAACCCCGGGACCTAGTCCAGATTTGAACACCACACTGTATTAAGCCGCTACAGACTGTAGCCTACTACAGGTTAACTTCGGACTGGAATGTAGTTGATCCCTAACCAAGTCTCATACTAATTAAGGTACAATTGCGTTCCTTACGCCTCTAGAACCACATCGAGTTCTGCGCACTTGATTCCCTTAGTTGATCTCACCCACAACTAAGAATTGCTACGACCCAAAGTCGAAGACTTATAAACAAATTTTTCTCCTACAGATATTTCTATCCTTTATTCTGTTTATTCCGTCTTTTGATACAAAGATCAAGGTGAACATGAACCAACTAATAATCTGGTATCATACTCTAGAAGAGCAACCTAGAAATATTAGCCACCTAACAATAACCTAACTAATTAATCGAAGAATCTATTACGGAATCACGAGAGTCTGAGACGAAGAACTGTTATGATTACTTTTTATATCTTACCTATCGGAGATAAATCTCGAGTAAATCTTAGAGAAGATAAAACTCAATACGAAAGGACAAGTAAGATCAGAAGACACAACTACAGAGAAAATAGTTAGATCTGGCTTCACCGAATCCCAAATGATGTCTTCAAGTCGTTGACCTAATAACGGTTTTGGAAAACCTAGGTTAAAGGAGAATCGAATCTAGTATGCAACTAGGACACAAAGAAGTGTTGGCATTAAGTTTTCCAGCTGCTAGAGTTCTTCCTTATATAGTGAAAAAGCGGGGGTCTAACAACCACACCCAATATTTCGGTTAGCAATCTGTATGGAAAAACTCCAATATACTTTTAAGAGAATCAACTAGACAGTCAGACTCAATCTTATAAAAAGTATATCAAGAGCTATATCTCAATTTCTTGATTCAATACTTTACTCAAACAAATAGAAATCTACGAGTCTAATTGAATATCAGAGAAATTAACTTGAACAGTACCAAAGAACAATGTTCAAGTATCAATCAATTTCAATCAACAACCAAAGGTCGAATTTCCTAACTGATTGATTCAACACACAACCTGTGATATTTCAATTATATAACAAAATATAATGCGGAAAATAAATAACACAAATACCAGAAGTTTTGTTAACGAGGAAACCGCAAATGCAGAAAAACCCTGGGACCTAGTCCAGATTGAACACACACTGTATTAAGCCGCTACAGACACTAGCCTACTACAAACTAACTTCGGTCTGGACGGTAGTTGAACCCCAATCAATCTCACACTGATCCAAGGTACAGTTGCGATCCTTACGTCTCTGACCCCAGCAGGATACTACGCACTTGATTCCTTTAGCTGATCTCACCCACAACTAAGAGTTGCTACGACCCAAAGTCGAAGACTTTAATAAACAAATTTGTATCACACAGAAAAGTCTACAGGAAAAGATAAATCTGTCTCCCACAGAAATACCTACAAGTTTTTTTCCATATTTTTATAAATCAAGGTGAACAGGAACCAACCGATAACCCGGACTTATATTCCCGAAGATCATCCTAGAATTATCAATCAACTCATAATAATCTAAATCGTATGATGGCGAAACTAGATATTGTGGAATCACAAAAGATGAGACGAAGATGTTTGTGACTACTTTTTATCTTGCCTATAGGAGAAATTAATCTCGAGCCAATCTTACAATTGTACTCAATACGATAGAAATAGCAAGATCAACTACAGAGAAAATAGTTGGGTATGGCTTTACAATCCCAATGAAGTCTTCAAGTCGTTAACCTACATGGTCTCGAGAAGAAACCTAAGTTTAAAGGAGAATCGACTCTAGCTTATACAACTAGTATCACACAGGAGGTGTGGGGATTAGGTTTCCCGGTTGCTAGAGTTCTCCTTTATATAGTCTTCAAATCAGGGTTTGCAATCAATGCTACCTTGGTAACAAAGCATTCAATATTCACCGTTAGATGAAAACCTGATTAGATTCAAGCTAATAGCTTTCAACCATTAGATCGAACTTGGCTTGTTATATACAAATGAAATGCACGTTCATTTAGGTTTGTGCAACCGTACCTAAACATGTACACCTAGTTGCTTCAACAGTAGTTAACCAAATGGTTAGCCATATGAGCACTTTTATATCAACCATATTCATCTTCACCATAACTAATTCAAATGACTCAAAAGAACTAGTTAGAGAGTTGTACAATTGCTTAGATCTTATAGAAGTATACAAGACACAATCGAAGCAAAATTGGTTTTGATTCACTCTAATTGATTCATGAACATTATAGCCACGGTTTGAAAATTGCATCCCTTATTACATATATATTTTAGTTTATGAACAAACCAATTTTAGAAAGTAACACACTTAAGTATGCGTACGGGTATGCGTACTTAAGTAACCGGATTTGAGTTTGTTTTGGTTTTCAAACTCAACAAAAATTCACAGACATGAAGTTTCCGCTAGTATCCGTACGGGTACGCATACTTCGGTAACCGGACTGAGTTGGTTTTGATTTCCAAACTCAGCAGAAATTCACGGTTGTGAACTTCCGCCAGTATGCGTACGGGTACGCATACTTACCCAGTCTTTTCTTCATTGTTTAACCTGAAAATAATTAAATTATGTCCCACGACACATATTTGTTTGTTTTTATATCTTCACCATAGTCAGTTGTTTCTTTGTGCATAAGTTTCCCAAGTTTAGCATGTGACCACTCTTTTGCAGCCTCGTTAATATTTTGAGTAGATCCCACAAATCTTTTTTTTTGTGTGTGTTGATGTATCCAGAGTCACATATCTCAGTTGTATTGATAGATGGTTGATTTTGTTAACACGACTGTGTGAGCTTGAAGGCAAAACGACCCGCTGGTTTTCTGGTAAAAAAAATTGTGGAAGAGGCAAGTGTTCGAAGAAGCAAATGGTCTGAACCTTTAAACAAATGTACTGCAGTGGAGTACTTTGATTTTGAGAGACTAATTTGTAGAACCCTGGCCTAGACCATGAGAATGGGCATTCCAGGTTCAATTCGGTCACAAGAGGAGGGGAAGGGTCGTTATGTAGGGATGAAAGATGAGAATGTATGGAGATCAATGGAGATTGATCGAATGATGATGTGATGTGTTGAACTGCTTTAAAGATGAATTATCTGTGTAAACGATAGGAATTATCTGTAAGTGTTTGATAATTGACCGTCGTAGATTTTCTTACGTTGAGTCTTTTGTTATCAAATCATAGGTTCAAGAACCTATTTATTGCAGCACATCTATCTCCTGAAAGTGGTGACAGTTGAAGGAATTGGAAGAATGTGAAGTGGGAGAACGTGCAAAAACCATTTCCACTTTGTGTGGAAGATTTGGTTGATTGACCATCCACTATTCCATTTACTTCTTAACTGTCAGCACGACTTGCTCACATTTATCATCGTGGATGTGCCTCACATCACAATGTTGTAGGCTTCCAGACAAAAACCCTAGTGATATCTCCCCATGTGACATGAATTGATGTCTCATGTGAAAGTCTGCTTTGCAGACGTGTTGTCAATCTTTGACCTAAGACTATGAGTCTTGATCTATGAAATGAATAATTCATGGTTAAAAGTCATGATGGATGAAGCATGCAGGCTAAAACAACAACATGCTTTGTGGACCATGGACATTGAATTAGGTCACATGACCATGACATATCATTATGCTCATTGAAGCAGTAATGATAGTCGAATGACTATTATGCTAGTCGAAGCAATAACGATAGTAAAACGACTTGGATATGGTTTAATGAGATCGCTAGATAGACCATGTTAGTGTGTTGAGCACTTTGACTGAAAGTCGTATGAAAATAATTATTATTGAATGATCAATGAAGGTTTATCTCGATCTATGTGTCATGAGTCAGTCGAATGACAAGGAGAGAATATAATATTAAAATAATGATCGACTCACGAACCAAATGTTGGTTAATGAACCAAAAAAATACTGATAGCTGGATCAGTATGAAATTCTCGAATGTTGATAGTTGAATCAACATGAGAAATATTTCTTTGCAGGGCAATTGATATTTGAATCAATTAAAAATTAATTAAATATTGGTACGACCGAATATTAAATTATTAATTAAAATGTTAATTGTTGGATCAGCATAAAAATTATTGGTGTTTGAACCCGTTCAGAATTATGCTAGACAGAGCATTAGGTTCAAAACCTTAATTTTGATCAATGGATGATAAATTGTGAATTAACCAATGGATGAGATAGGGACCGACTACATGAGGTGATGGACCTACCATGTAGTGTCTAGATGCTCGACTGAATTCACCAAAGTCCTTTGTAGAGCAGTTGGTGAAAGCATGATTAATTGCTATTTAATCATTATTAAAATAGTGCTTGACTGAGCAATAGGTAGTAAAACCTAATTAACGATCAGGAATTTCTACCCTTATAACCTGACAATAATTAAATTAAGCCGCAAATGCAGAAAACCCCCGGGACCTAGTCCATATTTGAACACCACATTGTATTAAGCCGCTACAGACTCTAGCATACTACATGTTAACTTCGGACTGGAATGTAGTTGATCCCTAACCAAGTCTCATAATAATTAAGGTACAATTGCGTTCCTTACGCCTCTAGAACCACGTCGGGTTCTGCGCACTTGACTCCCTTAGTTGATCTCAACCACAACTAAGAATTGCTACGACCCAAAGTCGAAGACTTATAAACAAATCTGTCTCCTAAAGATATTACTATCCTTTATTCTGTTTATTCCGTCTTTTGATACAAATATCAAGGTGAACATGAACCAACTAATAATATGGTCTTATACTCTAGAAGAGCAACCTAGAAATATTAGCCACCTCACAATAACCTAACTAATTAACCGAAGAATCTATTACGGAATCACGAGAGTCTGAGACGAAGAACTGTTGTGATTACTTTTTATATCTTACCTATCGGAGATAAATCTCGAGTAAATCTTAGAGAAGATAAAACTCAATACGAAAGGACAAGTAAGATCAGAAGACACAACTACAGAGAAAATAGTTAGATCTGGCTTCACCGAATCCCAAATGATGTCTTCAAGTCATTGACCTAATAACGGTTTTGGAAAACCTAGTTTAAAGGAGAATCGAATCTAGTATGAAACTAGGACACACACAAGTGTTGGCATTAAGTTTTCCAGCTGCTAAAGTTCTTCCTTATATAGTGAAAAAGCGGGGGTCTAACAACCACATCCAATATTTCGCTTAGCAATCTGTATGGACAAAATCCAATATACTTTTAAGAGAATCAACTAGACAGTCAGACTCAATCTTATAAAAAGTATATCAAGAGCTATATCTCAATTTCTTGATTCAATACTTTACTTAAACAAATAGAAATCTACGAGTCTAATTGAATATGAGAGAAATTAACTTGAACAGTACCAAAGACCAATGTTCAAGAATCAATCAATTTCAATCAACAACCAAAGGTCGAATTTCCTAATTGATCGATTCAACACACAATCTGTGATATTTCAATTATATAACAAAATATAATGCGGAAAAGAAATAACACAAATACCAGAAGTTTTTTTAACGAGGAAACCGCAAATGCATAAAAACCCTGGGACCTAGTCCAGATTGAACACACACTGTATTAAGCCGCTACAGACACTAGTCGACTACAAACTAACTTCGGTCTAGACTGTAGTTGAACCCCAATCAATCTCACACTGATCCAAGGTACAGTTTCGCTCCTTTCGTCTCTGACCCCAGCAGGATACTACACACTTGATTCCCTTAGCTGATCTCACCCACAACTAAGAGTTGCTACGACCCAAAGTCGAAGACTTTAATAAACAAATTTGTATCACACAGAAAAGTCTACAGGAATAGATAAATCTGTCTCCCACAGAAATACCTACAAGTTTTGTTCTATCTTTTGATAAATCAAGGTGAAGAGGAACCAATCGATAACCCGGACTTATATTCCCGAAGAACAGCCTAGAAATATCAATCAACTCATAATAATCTAAATCGTATGATGGCGAAACTAGATATTGTGGAATCACAAAAGATGAGACGAAGATATTTGTGAATACTTTTTAACTTGCCTATCGGAGAAATTAATCTCGAGCCAATCTTACAATTGTACTCAATACGATAGAAATAACAAGAACAACTACAGAGAAAATAGTTGGGTCTGGCTTCACAATCCCAATGAAGTCTTCAAGTCGTTAACCTACAAGGTCTCGAGAAGAAACCTAAGGTTAAAGGAGAATCGACTCTATCTTATACAACTAGTATCACACAGGAGGTGTGGGATTAGGTTTCCCGGTTGCTAGAGTTCTCCTTTATATAGTCTTCAAATCAGGGTTTGCAATCAATGCTACCTTGGTAACAAAGCATTCAATATTCACCATTAGATGAAAACCTGATTAGATTCAATCTAATAGCTTTCAACCGTTAGATCGAACTTAGCTTGTTATATACAAATGAAATGCACGTTCATTTAGGTTTCTGTAATCGTACCTAAACGTGTACACCTAGTTGGTTCAACAGTAGTTAACCAAATGGTTAACCGTATGAGCACTTTTATATCAACCATATTCATCTTCACCAAAACTAGTTCAAATGACTCAAAAGAACTAGTTAGAGAGTTGTTCAATTGCTTAGATCTTATAGGAGTATACAAGACACAATCGAAGCAAAATTGGTTTTGATTCACTCGAATCGATTCATGAACATTATAGCCACGGTTTGAAAATTGCATCCCTTAATACATAAATATTTTAGTTCATGAACAAACCAATTTTAGAAAGTAACACACTTAAGTATGCATACGGGTATGCGTACTTAAGTAACCGGATTTGAGTTTGTTTTTGTTTGCAAACTCAACATAAATTTACAGACATGAATTTCCGCTAGTATCCGTGCGGGTACGCATACTTCGGTAACCGGACTGTGTTGTTATACTGCGGGGGTATAATAACCTCACCCAATATTTCGATTAGCAATTTGTATGGACTAACTCTAATATACTTTCTAGAGAATCAACTAGACAGTCAGACTCAATCTAGAGAAAAGTATATCGAGGAGTTAATATCTCTCTCTTGATTTGATTTTACTCAAGCAAATAGAAATGTGCGAGTCTTTATCAAATACAAGGATAATAAACTTGGATGGTACCAAAGACCAATATCCAAGGATCAATCAATTTCTAATCAACAACCAAAGGTTGGATTTCACAATTGATCGATACAAACGCACAACCTGTGATATTTCAATTATATAACAAAATATAATGCAGAATAAAAATAACACAGACACCAAAAATTATGTTAACGAGGAAACCGCAAATGCAGAAAACCCCCGGGACCTAGTCCTGATTGAACACCACACTGTATTAAGCCGCTACAAACACTAGCCTACTACAAACTAACTTCAGTCTGGACTGTAGTTGAACCCTAATCAATCTCACACTGATTCAAGGTACAGTTGCGCTCCTTACGTCTATGATCCCAGCAGGATATTACGCACTTGATTCCCCTAGCTGATCTCACCCACAACCATGAGTTGCCACGACACAAAATCGAAGACTTTAGTAAACAAATTTGTATCACACAGAAAAGTCTACAGGGATAGATAAATCTGCCTCCCACAGATAAACCTAAAAGTTTTATTCCGTCTTTTGATAAAAATCAAGGTGAACAAGAACCAATTAATAAACCGGACTTATATTCCCGAAGAACAGCCTAGTATTATCAATCACCTCACAATAATCGAAATCGTGTGGTAGCGAAACTAGATACTCACAAACGATGAGACGAAGATGTTTGTGATTTCTTTTTATCTTGCCCTATCGGAGATATAATCTCAAGTCAATTATTCAATTGAACTCGTACGATAGAAAATGGCAAGATCAGATCGCTCAACTACAAGAGAAGTAGTTTCGTCTGGCTTCACAATCCCAATGAAGTCTTTCAGTCGTTAATCGACAGGGTCTCGAGAAGAAACCTACGATCAAAGGAGAATCGACTCTAGAAAACCAACTAGTATCACACAGGAGGTGTGGGAATTAGTTTTGCGCAGTTGCTAGACGTCTCCTTATATAGTTTTCAAATCAAGGTTTGCAATCTAAGTTACCTTGGTAACAAAGCATTCAATAATCACCGTTAGATGAAAAACATGATTTATCCAAGCTAATATCTTTCAACCGTTAGATAGAAACTTAGCTTGTTACACACAAACGAAATGTATTCATTTAGGTTTGAGTAACCATACCTAAACGTGTACATTGGTTGGTTCAAAAATGGTTGACCATTGGTTAGCCATATGAGTGCTTTCATATTAACCGTATTCATCTTTCTCAAAATCGGTTTGATTCATTTGAATCAATTCATGAACAATATACCCACGGTTTGCAAAGATTGCATTCCTTATAATTTATTGTTTTAAGTCCATGAACTACCGATCTGAGAAATAACTAGCTTGGGTACGCGTACCTTAACTACCGGATTTTGAGTTGGTTTTAGTTTCCAAACTCAGCAGACTTTTTCGGGTTAAAAAGTTCCGCCAGTACGCATACCTAAGGTGACTGATTTTTGAGTTCGTAAACTTCAAACTCAGCAGAATTTCACGGACGTGAATTTCCGCCAGTACGCGTATGGGTACGCGTACCCAACCTGTCTCCTTCACCAATATCGCATGCACACATATGCACGGACTTGGTTTCCGACACATGGATTTATACACTAATGTGCGAACACACTATATGCTTACATCCATAGGTGGTTGCATATTCTCAACTCTACATTTCAATCGTTGAAACATTCTTCTATAATGTTATAACGGTCGTTAGACATAAAAAATCGACTATCGTCATCAACGCTATTTTCAAGATTGAAACGTCATCATGACTTTCGTCATGGGTAAAGATGAAGATGGTTAAAGCAAAAGCTTACCAACACGTATTTCGAGAAAAAGATAGGCGAGTAAAGTCGGCTCGAAATAGCAAATGTGTATGTATGAAAACTATCATACTTATACGACTTTTGTCTCAAGAGTAGGAGATAAAGTAGATAGACTTTTGAGTTACAAGATGAGTTCAAGTATCCACACCTTTTGGTCGGATGAAGTTCCACTGGTTCCTTGAGTAGTTCTTCGTCTTTGCAAGATAATCGCCATGGAGTCTGGAGCTCAACTATTCCTAACTATCCTAGACCGAGACTTAGTCATAAGTATACTAGAAATCAAGACATATAGTTTTGATCACTAATATTGACAAACATTCTTGAGATAGAAACGCATGCGAGTTCGACCGAGCAATGCTCTAACAATCTCCCCCTGGTCAATTTTAGTGACAAAACTATCAATACATATGGATTACAAAATAAATAAAACTTTGTAGCTTATCGTCCACATGCTTGATCTCCTTAGTGCTTCAACGTTACTTGAAAACTTCGTCTTTTCCAAGTACTCCCATGATTCCATAGATGTTCAATTCAGCATCATAGTTGTTGAAGTTTCGTAGCCATAACAATGAGAAAACAAAAGCTCTCGATCATTGTTATACAGTGTCATAGTATTATTACAAAGCATCAAAGTTCTCATATCATAACTTCGACAACAATACTATGGTGATATGTATCACTCCCCCTTAGTCAATACTTTCGTATCAACATGAAAACCACTTCCCCTTACATAATGACCCGTAAAGCACGTAAATCATTTGTATTTGTAGTGTGAACTACACATTAATTCTCCCTCTTTTTGTCAATAAAATTGACAAAGGTACGAAAACGGGATCCTAATGAAATTTCCACGAAGACGCGTCAAGACCAAAGAAAAGTACATATTAACTTGTTTAGATGCAATCATAAAGCCTAGGATAAATGCATTCATCAAGGAGTTTATAAAGATACAAGATAACTCCTAAATAATTCCACAGCCACACTCCCCACAAAGATATGGATATTAAGCGCAAGTTCAAAAGAACTCTCCCCCATTTGATGTCATTCCCAAGAGAACAACAAGAGCGACCTTTCTTTTTCAAGAAAAGAAGGATTTTATTGGACACCAAAAACCATAAAAATGATTTTCTATATCCAAAATTCTCAATTAAACTAACCACAAGAGAAATCATGATTAATTTAATCGGAATACAAACCAAAATAACCACAAACGAATCTATGATTAATCTAGTTGGAAATGCTCGAATAAGAAAGCTTACGGAGCTACGACTAAGTTCACCATAAAAGAATGATTAACTTAATCGTCTTATGCTCAACACAAGAAAAACTTATGGAGCATTGCAGTATACACATAAAATATGGATCAGGGAATGATCAATACTGCGGCATATACAAGGATTCATTCTATTTTCCATCACTATTTGCACAATGACATACAATAGACATCATCCTTGTAAAAAAAAGATTTTAACCTATCTTCCATCAGTAATTGACATAATAGGCTTAACTTTTGTTTGTCAAAAGTTCATCGATCTTGTATCAATACTCGCATATCGACATATAAAAGAGATAAGTTTTGACATCATATGGGACAATAATAGTTCACGGACGCAAACACACATATCCCATAACATATTGCAATATATAAAACCATAAAGATTAATACTGCAAAAATCATCTTCCAAACAATTTTTTAGAACTTTAAATAAATAAACCTAAAAAATAAAGATGAAAAAAACTATGGAATAACTATGTGTACTCACAATAATGGTTATTCCAAACTCAAGTTATCCTTACTAAAATATAAGAAATAAATTCTCATAAGAAGACTTTCTAGACATTATAGAGAGATTTATTCAAGACTAGCTATCAGATTTCGAACACTTGTTAGTTCTTCCTTAGCCTCCTTCAGCTTGATCCTCACGAACTCGAGATTCTTTTTAGCGATCACGAACTGTTTACGTAGAACTTCAAAATCTTGGAGAAGATTTCCAACCAGTTGCTGTGATAATTGAACTGGTTTCTGGTCTACATGATCAATTGCATGATAACAGTTTATAAGAACGGGGTTCTCATAAAACTCAGCAATGTTGTTTCTTTCATCATCCTCTTTGCACCCTTTCTTAGTTTGCATCATTATCTCTTGAGAGACTATTCCGTTCCCGATCTTGTATATACCAAGAAAATATTCATGATATATTTAGATATGTATATGTACGAGATACATATAGTAAAACCCTAAGGTTACCCTCTTAGAAGTCGGTAATGGGCCAAGTATGCAAATGCTCACAGTAGAGAAGCCTAATGGAGGCTTTGTCAAGGTGCAACAAGAGAGAGAACACTGAAAGGTTCAGTGTTTCAACAAAGCATGATTTTCTCAAGAGATTTTATGGGTCAGCTATGCTTGAAACGAAAGCTAGAGTAGGATTCTACTTAGAAGGCGTTAATTTAAAGAACCAAACGAATAATTACAACAACCATTTTTGTCAAGATGAGTGCATCTTGAACTTTATGTGCATCCTCATGAGGATGAAGAGAGGATGTACAGAAAGACTGGTCAAGTTGTAGACGAAGCATGCAATTCATCATCGTTTTCTTTCTCTGACTCAACAAAAGGATTAATTTCAAGAGAATTATTACAAGGAGAATAATACATACTTAAAGATGCTTTCTTCCTTAATTTTTTGACATACCTGAAGATGCTTTCTTCTTTATTTATACTGGTTCTTAAATCGGAAGCATGATTGTTGATGTGAATGTGATCGAAACCCGATATTTTTGACTCTGTGTGATCCTTGCCACCAGATGACATTGCTTTATTTCTTTGACGTCCTTTTCTATTTACTGAGACATCAAAATTCGTAGATTTCCATATGACATTATTTCCTCTATGAATGTCAAAAGAGTCAGTGTCATACATATAACTAAGAGAGGAATTATCATAGTGCTCTTCTGGATTCGAGACTATGTTGTTTTCAGCATGGAGAGAGACCGACTTGATTACTTCCTTGGACATCCATATAAGAATGTTATGAAGTTTTTCATTCCTTATCCTAAAAATAAATTTCTGTTCAACGTGACCCTTGTTTCTACAATAGTAACAAATGAAAGGAATGTTTTTAACGGCTCTCCTACGCCTTGTCTTTGAAGAATGACAATATTTGTTTACCGAAACATCAGTTATAACAGATGAATTTTCACATGGCATGTTGTTATTGGCACAAACAAAATTGATCTTCCCAGTGTTAGGAGTGTCTATTCCTTTATAGCCCGTACCACGTGTATCACGACGTTCTTTACATGCTCCTATAATGGAAGATAATTTTGTAGAGCTAGTGTTGAATCTTCTCAGATTCTCTTCTAGCGATTTTGCCTTGTTAACAGCTGTAGAGAGATCATTCTTCAGTTGTTTTTCCTTGGCAAGAAAAAGGAATTCTCTGTCGTTATAGTATTTCCGTTAAGAGTCATACTTTGCCTCAGATTCAGCAAGTCTTTCTTTCAACACACACAAACTCTTCTGAAGGTTTTCACATTCAGTAATATTTGAATGGACTTCTTCATTACGATCTTTAAGGATGGATTGTAGAAGTTTATAACCACTGTCATATCCTTTAAAGAGTTTTTTAAGTTTCCTATTTTCACGACAGAGAGGAAACAGATATTCTGCCAGATAGGAAGTAGATACTTTTTTTTATGATATCGTCAAAGAGTATGATATATTGTGAGACTTCTTCATCAATACTCGGTCCCTCGTCTGAGTCACTTTCATCAGAAAGTTCATCCAATTGATCATCTAGGCGGTTTTCCCAGTTGACATAGGTTTCTGACTGAGGGAGAGATATGAGAGAATTCTTAGAAGTCTCAGAAATCTGGACAGTATCGAGAGGATTCTGATCTGGTTTTGTGCAGTCAGAGATATTACTATTTTCCATAGAGTCAGATTGCTACAAACAAAGACTTTTAAGGTCTTGAACGTGTTTGCCTGCTCTGAAACCAATTGAAAATGCGGGGGTATAACAACCTCACCCAATATTTCGATTAGGAATCTGTATGGACTAACTCCAATATACTTCTAGAGAATCAACTAGACAGTCAGACTCAATCTAGATAAAAGTACATCGAGGAGTTAATATCTCTCTCTTGATTTGATTTTACTCAAGCAAATAGAAATCTGCGAGTCTTTATCAAATAAAAGGATAATAAACTTGGATGGTACCAAAGACCAATATCCAAGGATCAATCAATTTCCAATCAACAACCAAAGGTTGGATTTCACAATTGATCGATACAAACGCACAACCTGTGATATTTCAATTATATAACAAAATATAATGCAGAATAGAAATAACACAGACACCAAAAATTATGTTAACGAGGAAACCGCAAATGCAGAAAAACCCCGGGACCTAGTCCATATTGAACACCACACTGTATTAAGCCGCTACAAACACTATCCTACTACAAAATAACTTCAGTCTGGACTGTAGTTGAAACCTAATCAATCTCACACTGATTCAAGGTACAGTTGCGCTCCTTACGTCTATGATCCCAGCAGGACACACACTTGATTCCCTTAGCTGATCTCACCCACAACCAAGAGTTGCTACGACCCAAAGTCGAAGACTTTAGTAAACAAATTTGTATCACACAGAAAAGTCTACAAGGATAGATAAATCTGTCTCCCATAGATAAACCTAAAAGTTTTGTTCCGTCTTTTGATAAAAATCAAGGTGAACAAGAACCAATTGATAAACCAGACTTATATTCCCGAAGAACAACCTAGTATTATCAATCACCTCACAATAATCGAAATCGCATGGTAGCGAAACTAGATACTCACAAACGATGAGACGAAGATGTTTGTGATTTCTTTTTATCTTGCCCTATCGGAGATATAATCTCATGTCAATTATTCAATTGAACTCGTACGATAGAAAATGGCAAGATCAGATCGCTCAACTACAAGAGAAGTAGTTTCGTATGGCTTCACAATCCCAATGAAGTCTTTCAGTCGTTAATCGACAGGGTCTCGAGAAGAAACCTACGATCAAAGGAGAATCGACTCTAGCAAACCAACAAGTATCACACAGGAGGTGTGGGAATTAGTTTTGCGCAGTTGCTAGACGTCTCCTTATATAGTTTTCAAATCAAGGTTTGCAATCTAAGTTATCTTGGTAACAAAGCATTCAGTAATCACCGTTAGATGAAAAACATGATTTATCCAAGCTAATATCTTTCAACCGTTAGATAGAAACTTAGCTTGTCACACACAAACGAAATGTATTCATTTAGGTTTGAGTAACCATACCTAAACGTGTACATTGGTTGGTTCACAAATGGTTGACCAATGGTTAGCCATATGAGTGCTTTCATATTAACCGTATTCATCTTTCTCATAACTAGTTCAAATGACTCATAAGAACTAGTTCAAGAGTTGTTCAATTGCTTAGGTCTTTATACATAGACACAATTGAAACAAAATCGGTTTGATTCATTTGAATCAATTCATGAACAATATACCCACGGTTTGCAAAGATTACATTCCTTATGATTTATTGTTTTAAGTCCATGAACTACCGATCTGAGAAATAACTAGCTTGGGTACGCGTACCTTAACTACCGGATTTTGAGTTGGTTTTAGTTTCCAAACTCAGCAGACTTTTTCGGGTTAAAAAGTTCCGCCAGTACACGTACCTAAGGTGACTGGTTTTTGAGTTCGTAAACTTCAAACTCAGCAGAATTTCACGGACGTGAATTTCCGCCAGTACGCGTACGGGTACGCGTACCCAACCTGTCTCCTTCACCAATACCGCATGCACACATATGCACGCACTTGGTTTCCGACACATGGATTTATACACTAATGTGCGAACACACTATATGCTTACATCCATAGGTGGTTGCATATTCTCAACTCTACATTTCAATGGTTGAAATATTCTTCTATAATGTTATAACGGTCGTTAGACATAAAGAATCGACTATCGTCATCAACGCTATTTTCAAGATTGA
Source organism: Papaver somniferum (assembly GCF_003573695.1). Classification (NCBI taxonomy): domain Eukaryota; kingdom Viridiplantae; phylum Streptophyta; class Magnoliopsida; order Ranunculales; family Papaveraceae; genus Papaver; species Papaver somniferum. The sequence continues at coordinate 21,428,834 of NC_039358.1, forward strand.
AACGTCATCATGACTTTCGTCATGGGTAAAAATGAAGATGGTTAAAGCAAAAGCTTACCAACACGTATTTCGAGAAAAAGATAGGCGAGTAAACTCGGCTCGAAATAGCAAATGTGTGTGTATGAAAACTATCATACTTATACGACTTTTGTCTCAAGAGTAGGAGATAGAGTAGATAGACTTTTGAGTGACAAGATGAGTTCAAGTCTCCACATACCTTTTGGTCGGATGAAGTTCCACTGGTTCCTTGAGTAGTTCTTCGTCTTTGGAAGATAATCGCCATGGAGTCTGGAGCTCAACTATTCCTAACTATCCTAGACCGAGACTTGGTCATAAGTATACTAGAAATCAAGACATATAGTTTTGATTACTAATATTGACATACATGCTTGAGATAGCAACGCATGCGAGTTCGACCGAGCAATGCTCTAACACAAAGGATTCACGTACGCACAACTCATACCCTATAGAAGGCTGAATTGTCAGTTTTAACCTTCTTTTATTGATTAACCATGGAAGACCTTTCCAATATCAATTAGATATGGAAAAATTCCAATCTTGCAAAACCAGACAAAGCTCAAAAAAGAAAAGAAAACAAATTTAAAACCATTTTTCTTTTTCAAAAACCTGTGATATGCAAAATCTTTTCTCTTTTAATCAGGCACATGAGACAAGATGCACTAACCAACACAATTTAAGTTGTGTTGGGATGAACAATATCTGTCCATCACATCCCTTTTGATCGGAATTCATAGAACCCCGTTTCTCATAGTTTTTAGACCATAACTTTCTTTCCAATGGTCTTGTCTTATCCTTGGAAACTAACTTCTTTGACGAAGATAAAATCTTACATACCTCTGCGGTCTTTTGAACAAGTTTAAGCTTGTTTGCCAATCGATTTTCTCTTCGTTGAAGTTTGTTGACATGTCTCAATTTATGTTTGTACTTGTAACACTTTGATAGTTCATGACCCTTGAGTGAACAATATGAGCATGTCAACCTAGAATATGATTTAGGTACCCGAGATGTGCAACCTAGAATGTCAATTTTTTCTTCCAGATTGGTTGAGTTCTCTTATGAAAGAATATCAAAATTGATGTATGTATTGCTACAATTATCAAAATCAATATTTTCACACAAAAGTGCAACACTTGATTTTTCGTCTTCACTAGAATCATAGTTGCTAGACATTTCATCAAGAGTTGCAGCAAGACCTTTGTTCCCAATGTATTTTTTACGATTTGGACACTCATTTGCAAAATGACCAAAACCTTTACACTTAAAGCACTGAGGCATATCCTCGTCATCAGTCTCATCATTATCTCTGTTTTTAGGAGGAACACGATTATAAGGCTTAACTGATGACTTGGATTAATATCTGGAGAACAGTTTACTTCTTTTCAAAAGAAGATCCCTAAAATGTCTTGTGATCATCGAGACTGACTTGTCAAGATCTTCTTCTGATGAATCAGCCTCAGAAAGATCATCTTCAGAGATGCAGACACCTTTACTTTTATCAAGTAGTTTGGCGTTCTTTTGTGCTTTGAAAACAGCATCCTTTCCAGATTTGGATGTATGCTCATGATCAAAGATCTTTAACTTCCCAACCAGAGTGTTTCTGGAAAGCGTTGCGAGATTATTTCCTTCAACGATGGCATGCTTCTTAGAATCGTATTTGGATGGCAGCAATCTGAGAATTTTCATCAATGTCCTTTTCAGGAATAGTCTTACCCAATGCAAAAGATGCATTAACAATTTCAGAAACTTTGTGATTAAACTCATCAAATGTTTCTTCATCTGCCATACGAAGGTTTTCCCAATCAGAATTTAGGTTTTGAAGCCTAGGTTCCTTTTCGCTAGTATTCCCTTCAAATACGGTTTCTAAGATATCTCAGGCTTCTTTAGACTTTGTGCACGTAGTCACATGATACTGAAGATCTGGGGTAATGGCATGTATGATAACATTTAAGCCGTCAGAATTTTTCTTTGCAGTAAGGATTTATCCTAGACTATATCTACCAATATCCTTAGGTATAGATACATCGCCTTCTGTATTTACCGGATGATCATAGCCGTTAACAACATATACCCATGTTTGAAAATCACGAGCTTGAAGAAAAACATGCATAGCGATTTTCCACCATAAGTAGTTTGAGTCATTGAACACTGGTGGTACGTTTATGGAGATAGAATTCCTATCCATAGAGTCAGATCGCTGCAAACATAGACTTATAAGGTTTTTAAACGTGTTTTCCTGCTCTGATACCAATTAAAAAAGCGGGGGTCTAACAACCACACCCGATATTTCGCTTAGCAATCTGTATGGACAAACTCCAATATACTTTTAAGAGAATCAACTAGACAATCAGACTCAATCTTATAGAAAGTATATCAAGAGTTATATCTCAATTTCTCGATTCAATACTTTACTCAAGCAAATAGAAATCTACGGGTCTAATTGTGAAAAAGCGTGGGTCTAACAACACCACCCAATATTTTGCTTAGCAATCTGTATGGACTAACTCCGAAATACTTTCTAGAGAATCAACTAGACAGTCAGACTCAATCTAGGTAAAAGTATATCAAGTAGTTAATATCTCTCTCTTTTTTTGATTTACTTAAGCTACTAGAAATCAACGAGTCTTTAATCAAGTACAATGAATAACTTGGATGGTACCAAAGACCAATATCCGGGGATCAATCAATGACAATAAACAACCAAAGGTTGGATTACTCTAATTGATAATCTAACGCACAACCTGTATTATTTCAATTATAAAGATAAAACAATATAATGCGGAAATTGAAATAACACAGACACCGGAAATTTTGTTAACGAGGAAACCGCAAATGCAAAAAAACCCTGGGACTTAGTCCAGATTGAACACACACTGTATTAAGCCGCTACAGACACTAGCCTACTCCAAGCTAACTTCAGACTGGACTGTAGTTGAACCCCAATCAGTCTCCCACTGATCTAAGGTACAGTTGTACTCCCTACGCCTCTGATCCCAGCTGGATACTGCACACTTGATTCCCTTAGCTGATCTCACCCACAACTAAGAGTTGCTACGACCCAAAGTCGAAGACTTGATGATAAACAAATCTGTCTCACACAGACAAGTCTATCAAATGATTAATCTGTCTCCCACAGATAAACCCTAAAAGGTTTTGTTCTATCTTTTGATAATAATCAAGGTGAGAAAGAACCAATTGATAATCTGGTCTTATATTCCCGAAGAACATCCTAGAGTTATCAATCACCTCACAACAATCTTAATCGTATGGTAGCGAAACAAGATGTTGCGGAATCACAAACAATGAGACGAAGATGTTTGTGATTACTTTTTATATCTTGCCTATCAGAGATATCAATCTCAAGCTAATCAATATGATTGTACTCGTACGATAGAAGATGCAAGATCAGATCACACAACCACGATAAAGTAGTATCGGTATGGCTTCACAATCCCAATGAAGTCTTTAAGTCGTTAACCTGGTTTTAGAAGAAGAAAACCAAAGGTTAAAGGAGAACCGACTCTAGCAAACTAGTATCACATGTAAGGTGTGGGGATTAGTTTTCCATTGATGCTAGATGTCCCCTTATATAGTCTTTCAAATCAGGGTTTGCCATTAAGTTACATTGGTAACAAAGCAATCAATATCCACCGTTAGATGAAAACCTGATTTAGATTCAAGCTAATATTCCTCAACTGTTAGATCGAAAACTTAGTTTGTTACACACAGTTGAAATGCACGCTTCTAGGTTTGTTAATCGTACCCAAACGTATGCACTTGTTGGTTCAATAATAGTTAACCAAAAGGTTAGCCATATGAGCATTTCATATCAACCATGTTCTCATAACTAGTTCACATGACTCAAATGAAATAGTTAGATAGTTGTTCAATTGCAAGGAATTCTTATGTAACTACACAAGACACAATTGAAGCAAAGATGATTTGATTCAATTGAATCGGTTCATGAACTTTTATAACCACGATTTGCGAACTGCATTCCTTAGTCTTTTAAAGTTTAAGTTCAGAAATCATCTTCAGATATATAACCTTCTTAAGTTCGCAGACTTGGTTCGCGGACTTAAGTTACCGGGCAGAGTTTACAAACTCCAATAGAAATTCTCGGGATGAGAACTTCGCCGGTTCGCGGACTGGGTTCGTGGACTTAGCTTCACACACTAGTTTTTCAACTCCAGCAGAAATTCTCGGGTTTGAGAACTTCGGCAGTTCGCGGACTTGTCTCACGCCATTCTTCCGGTTCTCTTGATCAACAAAGTTCGCAAACTTTGGTTCAAGGAATAGGACTTATACATAAATGTTTTTCCACAACAATGCTTATGTCCACCATTGGTTATGTAATCTAAACTTTCATTCCAATCATTGAAACATTCTTATAGGACGTTATATAGTTGTTACACCATTTATCGTCAAAGAAATTTTCAAAGTGATTGAAACATATCATGACTTTCGTCACTAGGTAAAGATAAACTTGGTCGAAGCGAAAAGCTTGCCAACACATATTTCGAGATATAGATAGGCGAGATATACTCGGCTCGAAATACCAAATGTGTACAATCAAAGTCTATATATAGCATACGACTTTTTGTCTCAAGAAATATGAGATAGAATAGATAGAATTTTGAGTGATAGATAAGTTCAAGTCTTCACATACCTTTTTGTCGAGAAGTTACACCAGTTCCTTGAGTAGTTCTTCTTCTTGTATGATGAATCGCCATGAAGTCCTTGAGCTCAACTACACTTTCTATCCTAGTCCAAGACTTATCTATAGTAGACTATAAATCAAGACTTATAGTTTTGATCACTAACATTGACAAACATGCTTGAGATAGCAACGCATGCGAGTTCGACCGAGCAATGCTCTAACAATCTCCCCCTTTGTCAATTTTAGTGACAAAACTATCAATACATATGGAATACAAAAAAGATAATGAAAGTTTAGTAGCTCCTATTCCACATGTCTAATCTTCAACGTTTCTCGAAATCTTCGTCATTTCCAAGTACTCTAATGATACCAAAGGTTGTAAGTTTAGCATCACCATTGTTGAAGATCCGTAGCTATAACAATGAGAAAACATAATTCTCGATCATTGTTATACAATGTCATAGTATTATTACACAGTGTCAAAGTTCAATTGTTTCAGAACTTCAACAATAATACTGTGATGATATGTATCAATCCTCCTTAGTCAATACTCCATCTCACATGGAAACCACTCCCCCTTACATAATGATCCGAAAACCATATGTATTTGTAGTGTGAACTACATATCAATTCTCCCCATTTTTGTCAATAAAATTGGCAAAGGTACAAGAACGGGATCATAATGAAATTTCCGTAAGAGACATTTCATGACTAAAAGAAAAAATACATACCAACTAATTTAGATGCAATCATAAAGCCGAAGCTAAATGCATTCATCAAGGAGTTTAAAGATACAAGATAACCCCTCTAAAATTCCACAGCCGCACAACCCTCAAGATATGACCATTAAGCACAAGTTCAAAAGAACTCTCCCCCATTTGATGTCATTCCTGAAAGAACAACAACGAGCGACCTTAATTTCAAAAGAAAAGAAGGATTTTTATTGGACACCAAAACCATAAAAATGATTTTTATATCCAAAAAATCAATCAAATTAATCACAAGTAAACCCAAGATTAATTTAATCGGAATACACAACCAAATTAAATACAAAAAGTGCTCAATTTAATTGATTGTGCTAAACATAAGTAAACTTACAGACCTACGACTAAGTTTAACCATAAGGAATGATTAGCTTAACCGTTCATATACTCAACACAAGAAAAACTTATGGAGTAATAATTAAATAACCAAAAGATGATTAATTTAGTTCATAATGCTCGACATATAGTATCTTACGGAGCAACAACAAAGCCAATCAAAAATAATCAACTTGGTTGTTTAGTGCTCAACATAAGACACATTACGGATCCTCACAGTATTACATAAAATATGGATCAGTAAAGATCAATACTGTGGAATACACAAGGATTCATTCTATCTTCCATCACTATTCGCATAACGACATTCAATAGACATAATCTTTGCAAAAAAAAGATTTTAACTTATCTTCCATCAAAGATTGACAATATAGGCTTAACTTTTCTATTTGTCAAAAGTCTATTCATTATTTAACCAATACATGAATATCAATCACAAACGACTTTACTTTTGACAAGGTATGGGACAAACATAGTTCACGGACGTAAACACCAATATCCCATAACGAGTTGCAATATAACAAATCATAAAGATTAGATACTGCAAAAACATCATCCTCCAAATATTTTTAGAATTTCAAACCAAAAACCTAGAAAAGAACAAGAAGATGAAAAATAATAGCTATGTGTAGTCACAATAATGGCTATTTCAAACTCTAGTAATCCTTCTCAAAAACAAGAATAAATTCTCATAAGAAGTTTCATAGGCATCAAGACAAACTCGTAATGCACATACAAGGTAATTTGTCCTTATAGGGTAGAATCAATCTTTTTCGCATGGATTTACACCAATAACAGCTACCAAAGGCGTATAAAAAGTTTTTCTTAACAAAGAAGAACATACAAAGTCAATAACGACTATGCACCATAGTTCACAAAGGATGACTGTGAACATTCAAGAATTCCATAGCACTGCGTACTACTTTCCATTCTTGAACTTCCTTCTTTGTGATTCACCAAAAACATTCTTGTAAAAGCTACAAATTAGCTTAGAAGAGTAGTGCTCCAAGAATCCATGTGCGCAAGTTCAAGAGAAGTGGAACAAGTGCAACGAAACGGAGCAAAATACTCAAAAACAAGAGACAAGACAAATACCGATATTAACTCATCCGAATTCAAGGTTTCTCATCTCCATTTTGAATAGAATTCAAAGAGGAAGAGAGTGAAAAAATAATAAGGTCAATCCGAGTTCGGACGAAGAAGTTACGGCCAAAACAAGTTTACCGAATATCGACGTCAAGTATGCATACGGGTTTGCAGACGAATTTTCGTATCCTGGAGCAGTATGCAGATGGGGTTTGCGAACTTAAACCCCTGGATTTTGGTTTTAAATGATGTTATGCATATTTGGTAAGTGTACCATGAAGTCCAAATATCCCGAACTATTATTTTCAAACCTAAACATTTAAGAACCTTAAACACAAATCAAGTTAGGTAGAAAAGAACGATAAGAAAGGTATGTGAATCATTATAAGTTCTCTAAGCAAATAAAAGCACAAATCTTGCTCAAATTTATAGACATACCTTTTAGATAAATCCAGTTGAATTCTACAGCCTTGCCAAGCATAATCTGTGCGCCCCAATTTTCGTGCTTCCCTCACCGTATACATAATAGGGCATTCCTTGGTGAGGATACACTTATAACACATTCAAGTTGTGTTGAGGTGAACAATGTCTTTCTCACCACAAGTGACTTTTGAATTATCATGAAAGAGATCGCTTTTAGAACCTTTCACATCCAAATCCATCTTCCCAAAGAACTCTTTAAGTTCCAGCATCATGGATACAACTTTCTCCATAGTCATGGAACTTTCTGGGAGATCATTCCTTTTCACACTCAAAACATCATTGATTTTCTTTGGTATCCACTTTTGAGTGCGTTTAGGAACGACCGAAACCTTCTTCCCATTACTCTCTTCAAGATTTTCCGGAAGAGAATTGGATTGACTATTCTTTTGCAATTTAGTCTTTCTCCAATTGGGAGCATCAGATCTTGTCTTCGTCTTTACGAAGTTATCCTTTTGATAACCATTACGATTGTGAAAAGGATTCGTATGACGTTTATAGGCAAATTTAGGCTTGTCACAGCACTAATTCCTTTGCCTAAAGGTTGGACAGTTACAACCTGTAACGTTAAGAGGATTAGTATTAACGTATGATCTTGGTTTCAACTTCTTATGAAGTTTCTCATTTTTTATACGGAAGCGACATCTCCTTTCCAGATGACCTTTATTTCCGCAATAGTGGCAAACATAAGGAATGTTCTTACCTCGATTTGTATGTGCTGACTTTGGAGGTTGATATACTTTGCTCGATTTGTATGTTCTTTCGAACCTTAACTACCGGTAAAGGTATTTCACTTTTGCCATCAGTGGAAACCTTTTGTTGAGAAGAATCACTAGCCTTAACAAATTTTACCTCTTTGCTAATACTTGGAGCATCTATTCCCTTATAGCCCAATCCTCGTGTATCACGATGATTTTTACTTGCTCCTAGCATAGTGGTTAATTTGCTTGAACTAGTATTGAACTTTTTCAAGTCATCTTCCAACATCTTGATTTTATCAAGAGCAGTAGCTAAATCAGCCTCAAGAAGTTTTTCTCTGGCGAGACAAACACTTTCTCTGTCATCAAAACTAATTTGTTGAGAGTTAAACCTTGCTTTAGATTCTGCAAGTTTCTCTTCCAACAAAAAGTACTTTTGATAAAGATTATCACATTCAAGTGACATCATACGTAGGTGTTCCTCAGAATCCTTGAGGATCGATTCGTTAGACCGATTCAAAAAATAAACACCTGCATAACATCTTCTCAATTTCTTGTTTTCTCGACAGAGAGGAGTCAGAAGAGGTGAGACATGAGAAGTTGTAATCTTCTTCATGTTCCACGAATCCAAAAACTTAACATACTCTGAGACTTCCTCATCAACATCTCTATCAATATCTGAATCACCTTCATCAGAAAGTTCATTCAACTATTCTTCTAGGAGATTTTCCCAATCAACAGTTTTTACATCAAGAGAATGTTTAGATATTGACTTAGATGTGACAGTTCTCTCAGGTGAATCCAAGCTTTTAGAATCATCTGGTAATTTTTGAACTGGTACGTTATTAGAGATAAACTCATCCATAATCAGATCGCTACAAACACAGACTTGTAAGGTCTTTAATGTGTTTGCCTGCTCTGATACCAATTAAAAAAACGGGGGTCTAACAACACCACCCAATATTTCGCTTAGCAATCTGTATGGAATAACTCTGAAATACTTTCTAGAGAATCAACTAGACAGTCAGACTCAATCTAAGTAAAAGTATCTCAAGGAGTTAATATCTCTCTCTCTTGTTTTGATTTACTCAAGCTAAAAGAAATCAACGAGTCTTTAATCAAACAGAAGGAATAACTTGGATAGTACCAAAGACCAATATCCAAGGATCAATCAATGACAATCAACAACCAAAGGTTGGATTACTATAATTGATGATCTAATGCACAACCTGTATTATTTCAATTATAAAGATAAAACAATATAATGCAGAAATTGAAATAACACAGACACCAGAAATTTTGTTAACGAGGAAACCGCAAATGGCAAAAAAACCCCGGGACCTAGTCCAGTTTGAACACACACTGTATTAAGCCGCTACAGACACTAGTCTACTCCAAGCTAACTTTGGACTGGACTGTAGTTGAACCCCAATCAGTCTCCCGCTGATCCAAGATACAGTTGTACTCCCTACGCATTTGATCCCAACGGGATACTGCGCACTTGATTCCCTTAGCTGATCTCACCCACAACTTAGAGTTGCTACGACCCAAAGTCAAAGACTTGATGATAAACAAATCTGTCTCACACAGACAAGTCTACCGAAGGATTAATCTGTCTCCCACAGATAAACCCTAAAAGGTTTTGTTCCGTCTTTTGATAATAATCAAGGTGAACATGAACCAATTGATAATCCGGTCTTATATTCCCGAAGAACAACCTAGAGTTATCAATCACCTCACAACAATCTTAATCATATGGTAGCGAAACAAGATGTTGCGGAATCACAAACAATGAGACGATGTTTGTGATTACTTTTTATATCTTGCCTATCAGAGATATCAATCTCAAGCCAATCAATATGATTGTACTCGTACGATAGAAGATGCAAGATCAGATCACACAACTACGATAAAGTAGTATCGGTATGGATTCACAATCCCAATGAAGTCTTTAAGTCGTTAACCTGGTTTTAGAAGAAGAAAATCAAAGGTTAAAGGAGAACCGACTCTAGCACGCAAACTAGTATCACACGTAAGGTGTGGGGATTAGTTTTGCATTGATGTTAGATGTCCACTTATATAGTCTTTTAAATCAGGGTTTGCCATTAAGTTACCTTGGTAACAAAGCAATCAATATCCACCGTTAGATGAAAACCTGATTTAGATTCAAGCTAATATTTCTCAACCGTTAGATCGAAAACTTAGCTAAATGCACGCTTCTAGGTTTGTTAACCCTACCCAAACGTATGCACTTGTTGGTTCAATAATGGTTCAATAATAGTAATTCGTCGAATTGAGCAATACTTGCTCAGTTGCTCTAATATTGATCCAGCTATCAATATTCAGTAATTCATCGAATCAATGCTCAGTTGCTCGAATTTACAATATTTGCTCAGACGAGCAATATCTAAGAACTTTACGTCTAACATGTTCAACCCATGAATCATTGAGCATTCGTCACTCATGCTCGATTCAAACTCTAATAAGTCAACAACTGACTAATCAAATACACCTATGCGTTGCAGACTCCACGTTCGTGAGACATCAATCACGTCACATGGGGGGATATTACTTAGGGTTTTGGTCCGGTGGCCTACAACACGTGTGTTCATCTACGATGAGAAATGTGAGTAAGTCGTGCAAACGGTTGAAGGAGTTAGCAAAGTAGTGGGTGAACGGTTAATCAAGTCGTTGCACGACATCTACACGTTTATTGTTATTATTCTTTGATTTAGTATTATTATTTAGCAAATAATATATAAATTAATGAAGATATTTTCGTTTTTATTATGTAAGTAATTTTTTATTTTAGTATTTTATTAGTTTAGAAAATACCTATTAGATAAGGTAATAAGTATTATTGATAGTTAAAGAAAATATATAGTTATTAATTTGGTAAGGAGTTATCTATATAAACAAATATTAAGGCTGGGTTTTGTAATGCTTTTATTTTTCCAAAAACACTTTCAAAATCTATATATGTCAATAATTTTTTTTATCTTACTTTTTATAAACTATTTAATTATTATCTTTTTGAATACAATTATTTAACAGAAGAGGGTTTAGTTGGTAACCGAGCAACAAGCTGGGCACCAACCCTTTCTGAATAGCAACACCCAATCTATGGAAAATAAAACTACCAAGACCACTACCAGCGTCATGACTAACAATACAATTCTTCAGACGCTTGAAAAAATAAATAGTATCATCACTAAGTTCTCCTAAGGTAGTGAAAGCTAGCACACCCAAACCATAACCATGCAAAGTACACACATCCAAATATTTAGAACGTTTACGCGCGATTGCTTTAGAAATAGCTTGGCCTGGGACGAAAGCGCGAACACCATCACCAGTAAAAGGATTGTATTGTTAGTGAAATTGATGTTTGGTAAAAAGAAATCAAAGTGCTTTTTACCCAAAGCACTTCCCAAATTCCTCAATTTTTAAAAGCCGGGGAGGAGGAGCTTTTAAAAGCTACAAAAACATAAGCTTTGGTCCCACCAAAATTTAATGCTTGATTTATCCTTTTTGTCCCTATTTTATTTTACAAATGACAACAATTACCCTTAAATATAATATGCAATCAATTTTTTATTTCTTATATTTTAATCTTTGAATATTATCATATTTTATTTTCAAATTATTTTATGATACCATTTCATTTAATTAGTCAAAAATAAAAACTAATATTAAATAATTACTTAATTTTAGTTTGATTTTTTGTTTGAAATATATATATTTATATATTAAAAAATGGTTAAGTAAAATAATTTTTTTTAACAATCACAATAATAGTCACAATTAATAAATTTAATATTTTATATATTTATATTTAATAGTAAAACAATTAATTATTTTTATATCTAATGAAATTGAATAAAATTATTTTCAGAGATATGTCTGTTTTTGTCATTTTCCACAACAAAAATGGTTGAATATGATATTTTAACAAACACACTTTAATTGATTTTTTAATAGGCTTTAACTTTAATTAATATTTTATCAAACATCTAACTATTTTTTTCTCACAACATAGCACAACAACGCACATCAGAAAAGTGCTTTTATAAAAGCCACACCAATATCAAACTAAGTCTAAGAATAAAAAATTTTGATTAATGAAAAATAATATTTTTCGTTGAGAAGGATATCTCGAAAACACGTGATTTTAGAATTAATTTTGTTTCGCGCTTCCGCCCTACATGAGTAAACTCTCACCCACAAGGTCTTCATACAAAAGATCGTTTAGTTCCCGCGGCTTCATTTGTTATAAACATAAAAGACTGCATAATATTTGCTTTTGTAAATGATTAATTTTATAAAGTTCGAAATATGTAAATCTTATAAATAAATAAATAAATAAATTATACTAGATTGAAAGAACTTGCAGTCAGCTATGGCTTCAAGCTCATTCTTTATTATTTTCTTTTTTTTCGAAGCTTTGTATGCAGCAGCATCACATCTTCTCGGGAAGGTCCAATCTGCATCTATCCAATCCGCAAGCGGAGTTTTGCACAATCTAAGGTTTGAATTGGCCATCCCTCATTATTAAACTTTTTCCTTTTGCATTGTTCTTTTTATTTTTTGCCACATTGGAGTGAATTAAGACAATATAGGAGGAAGTTGGGTGCTGTGCAAAATGTCATCCTTTTTACGTTCATATGCACAGTGATTAATTTAGAAGGTTATTATTGGGGCGTCACACTCCAATAGAGAGGTATCATTTGGATTTTTAATGTCCAAAAAAATAATTATGGGATATCCTAACACATATACAAAATGTCTATCTTACCCTTTAGCTAAAATAAAACTTAACCGTAGAAGTGATTTTACGTCCAGGTTACGATTAATTCCAACCGTAAAATTTTATTTGCATGTAGTTTTAAGTCCAGGTTTGGATTAGTTTCCAACCGTAGAAGCTCATTTTACGTCCAGGTTTCTTTTAATTCCAACCGTAAAATCCGATTTTACGTCCAGTTTTCTTTTAATTCCAACCATAGAAGTGATTTTACGTCTAGGTTTAGTTGAATTCCAACCGTAATTTTCAATTTTACGTCTAGGTTTAGTTTACTAAATTTTCCTTTCGTCAACCTAGCCGTAAATTTCAATTTTACGTTCAGGTTCCTTTTAATTCCAACCGTAAAAATTGATTTTACGTCCAGGTTTTGATTGATTCCAACCGTAGAAATTGGTTTTACGTCCAGGTTTGGATCGATTCCAACCGTAGAAATTAATTATTATCTAATTAAATTAAAATTAACTAAAGGGTTATTCGGTCATTACAAAATTATCTGAGATAAGGGGTTTTTGATATTACTTCTGGGTGACCCGTTTTTGTCCTATTAGGTGACGCCCCTCTAATGGAATGTGACGCCCCAATAATAACCTTCTTAATTTAGGAGGTCTAGTCATCTTTGGATTCCCTTGCAGTCCTAGATTTGGCTGCATGCCTTGTTTGAGGTGCGTGTACGTACCATGGTTGTGTAAGCGCAAATTCTACGGGTTCTTCAAATCAGATATTCGTTCATTCTACTCTCTATAGGATGAACAAACAACAATACCGAGTAGCTAAACTAATAAAATCGATGGATTATACATCAAGACGGAGAATATGAGGCATAACACAGCCTACTTCACCGGACAGAGATTCATAGAGCTTCAACCAAGCGATAAAGATTAGGTCGTTGGGCGACAACGGCTCAGCAGTGACAATCTTTGCCATGCGACCATAAATTTGTCGCCTTAATGGCTATCTTTGAAATCATTATAAATACTAATCATTTCACCAATTTCAAATTACACCTTCTCCGTATTTCAGATCTCATACTAAATCTCTTCTACTTTTAATTTTCTAATTTTTTGAAAGGTGGTTCAATTCAGAGTTCGTGGTTCAAAATATACTCAAGATGAAGATTTATCTATTTGCTGAAACTTTATATTACAGTCTCAGGTTGTATTACAATTTCGTCTCAGTGCAACACCAACGAATGTACATTTCCGGCATAACCTTCATGAAATCTATTACAATGACATCAGAAATCTTAAAGAGCATGATGCAGTTGGTTTGCACCATCGTTTTAAAACAATTAGCAAAGAAATAAACGAATTTGTACTTTTAACCATGCAAGTTAATCAAGTAAGAACGAGAAGTGAAATTGCTGGTAAGAAGATCTTTTGATGAATGACAAAGATAGAAAAATAAACCTTTCACTCACCATGATTGTTCCAGAATCCTAAAGGTGTTGAAAACATTCAACCCTTTTCCTATTTAACTGTGAAAATTAATCCTATATTAAATAATGTTTAATTTGATTTCAAAGCAAAAAAAAAAAAAGTAGTTTTACTAACTATAATAAAGAAATACATTCATATTAGAAATTAAGCTAAAAATATATTCATATTAGTAATTAAACTAAAAATACTAGAAATACATTCAACTGTTGTTCATCATTTTTGTTCCAGGGGCTAAGACCCGGATTAAGACCACCAATTTAAGACCTGCAATTTTCGCATGAGGCATGCCCTAAGATGCGTCGTTGGCTTGAGATGAAACTTCATCTCAAGCTTATGTTGCGTGTTATGTGGAATATTTTCCTAGGACCAATAACGCTCCATCATGATCCAATACGTTACATTGGCCTAGAGCCACTATCACACCACTATTATATTGTACAAGGGCCAATGCCGCACCGTCATGGTGCATCAGGCCAGCTGGGAGGATGGCCTTGAGCAATATAGCGCTACCATAGCGCATTACGTAAGCTATTGGTCAAAAGGCTAATAACGCACTACAATGGCGCATTATGCCAGAGCAGGCTGGTCGAGGGAATATTGCGCCATCATAACACAACATTGGAATTGACATATGGGCCAGAACGGAAATACAACTATCGTGGCTCTTCACGGGTTGGGATTTGGCAATGACCATGAGTAGTGAAGCAAGCATATCAAAGTGCTCCCCAACTTTGATTTGTAAAAATGTCAACAAAACATATATAGGGAGGGGTAATTGGTTGAAGGCACATATAGCGGAGATGTACCTAAAGCTTCATAGCTTAGCCTATATGATACTTAAACATCATTTTGGCGTGTGGCTTGATAAAACAAAGGCTTATGATGCTTAGAAATCAAAGTTGCAGTGTTGGAAACTAATATTGCGCCACCATGGTGCAACGCGAAGGAAAGGCAATGATGCATATTATTGTGCATCATTTGCAGAGGTCCCTTTTGACATGTACGAACTAGGCCATTATTTCTTGTCCACGACCATGCAACATGAGTTGGCTTATGTTGCTTGTCCTAACAAGGATGAACTATGCTCAGTGCTTGATCCCTTCTCCATAGGGTACGTAAGCAGCTGTAATAAGTTGCGGCATTAATGGTCCAACACGTTTTCGCTCATATCATCTAATTGTGAGATGATTGCGACACTATGGTAACTCACATCATCTAGATCAGCACGACGATGCAATAGATGATTATTACAATACTTGATGAGGCAATTTGCATTCCATCTCTTGGATTCTCATACTTCTTATCAAGGTGTTCCACGTAAGCATGAACCAATGGTGCATTGAGCATGGACAATAAAGTAAGCAATATCGGTATGCAAGTTAGCAGAGATTGCATTAACCCTAAGGCAAGTACGACATGAGCTTGATGATGCACCCTTAGCACGAGTAAGATTAGTGCATGCTTCAACTATGCATAAGATAAGTAGGGAAGATGTAATTAGGCCTGCAACAGCCTATGCTCAAGTCCAAGGCATGTACTATGCCTGAAAAAGACTAGGAAGCCAGTGATGCATGCAGATGTGCATCGGAAAAGGCTTTTAAGGTTTTATACCCTACGCAGAACCAGAGTAAGTTGGATCGGTCTAGAAGCTAATTTAGCCGCATCATGCTAGTCGAGCATGCTTACAAGGGAAAATGAACATTTATTTGTCTGGCGCGAAGAGAAGTTTTAAGGCCCGATTAGTAGCATCAAAGTAGCGCATCGGGGAGTCATGGCATGCGCGCCCTGATACTTTAGGCTTTAATTTCCGGACTGTCATAAACATCTAATAAATTTGAGAAAATAGCCAAATCTCATCCTTCATAAAGTTGAAAATTAACATAAACATATTGAAAATAAGAGGAGGAAGGTGGCATAATTGAAGTTAAAGGATATACCGTTCGAGGATGATAAACCTCACTCGGGATCCAGAGCTGAACCCTTGCTCCAAATGGTCTCGTCATGGTAAAAATACACGGTGTTGTCTATATGTACTTCAGGCTCTTGTGTTTCATAAACAGTATTGTGCCATAACTCAGTGTGACTACCACCACTGGAAGTTGTACCAATATGAGTATTAAAAGTTGATAGTCACAATCCAAATATCATGCTCTTCGCCCTCAATCTGTTAACTTCCTTTATGTGCATAACTATCTTTTATTGAGTTATGCACAAGCAATCGTTGCATTGAGACCTCAATTCATTTATAGTTGCATCTAAATTATAATAAGAATAAGTATGTTCTATAGCTTGAAAAAGTGTTGCGATCGTTATAGGATCCCCCTTGTGAGGTTACACTTAGCATCTCCCATTATATTTCTGTCAAACCTGATGAGGATGATGAAGATGATGAAGAAGTTGCATCTACGACATACTTCATTGAGCATAGTTCTTCTGGAGGATTCCTGCTAGGAATGATAGTTGTGTCACGACCGAGACATGCTAATGTTGGAAGATCAAATTGTTAGAGCATTGCTCGGTCGAACTCGCAAGCGTTGCTATCTCAAGCTTGTTTGTCAAGTTTAGTTTCCAAAACTACAAGTCTTGATTTCTAGTCTACTTATAGGTAAGTCTCGGATTAGGATAGTAAGTGTAGATGAGCCTTAGACTCCATGACGTTCATCGATTGAAGACGAAGAACTACTCAAGGGAACTTGTGGAACTTTATCAACAAAGAGGTATGTGGAGACTTGAACTTATCTATCACTCAAAAGTCTATTTATTCTATCTCATATTTTGAGACAAAAGTCGTATTGCTATATAGACTTCAATTATACACATTTGCTATTTCGAGCCGAGTTTATCTCATTTATCTATTTCTCGAAATATGTGTTAGTAAGCTTTTGCTTTGGCCAAGTTCATCTTTACTAGTGACGAAAGTCATGTTGATTATTTCAATAACTTGAAAATCGCTTTGATGAAAATAGTTTGTGAATAACAACTATTTTAACATCCTCTAAGAAAGTTTCAATGATTGAATTGAGAGTTTAGAACATGTAACCATATTTGGATATAAACATAGTGTGTTCTCACATTTGTGTAAAAGTCCAAAACCGGGAACCCAATGTATGCGTACACGTATGCGTATTGGCGGTTGTTGGAAATCCGGGTGAGTATGCATACCCGTACGCATACGGGCGGAAAGTTCACGTCCGTGAATTTATGCTGGAGTTTGAAAGTAAAAAAAAACAAACTCAATCCGGTTACTTAAGTACGCGTACCCGTTTGCATACTTACGTAGGTTACTTTCTAAAATCGGTTTGTTCATAAACTAAAACATTTATATAATAAGGAATGCAATCTAAAAAACCGTGGCTATAATGTTCATGAATCGATTCGAGTGAATCAAAACCAGTTTTGATTCGATTGTGTCTTGTATACTTTTATGAGATCTTAGCAATTGAACAACTCTCTAACTAGTTCATTTGAGTCATTTGAACTAGTTATGGTGAAGATGAATATGGTTGATATGAAACTGCTCATATGGCTAACCATTGGTTAACTATCTATTCAATAGACTTTTCTGTGTAATACAAATTTGTTTATCAAGTCTTCGACTTTGGGTCGTAGCAACTCTTAGTTGTGGGTGAGATCAGCTAAGGGAATCAAGTGCGTAGTATCCTGCTAGGATCAGAGATGTAAGGAGCACGACTGTACCTTGAATCAGTGTGAGATTGATTAGGGTTCAACTACATTCCAGACCGAAGTTAGCTTTGTAGTCGTCTAGTGTCTGTAGCGGCTTAATGCAGTGTGGTGTTCAAATATGAACTAGGTATCGGGGTTTTTCTGCATTTGCGGTTTTCCTCGTTAGCAAAATTCTGGTGTCTGTGTTATTTCTTTTCGGCATTACATTTTGTTATATAATTGAAACATCACAGGTTGTGCGTTGCATCGATTCAATTGGTAAATCCAACCTTTGGTTGTTGATTGAAATTGATCGATCCTTGAACATTGGTCTTTGGTACCGTTCAAGTTATCTCTCTTAAATTCAATCGAGCTCGAAAATTATTACTTGTTTGATTGCGGATTGAATTAAGAGATTGAGATATAACTCTTTGATATTCTTTTTATTAAGATTGAGTCTGACTGTCCAGTTGATTCTCTTGAAAGTATATTGGAGTTAGTCCATACAGATTGCTAAGCGAAATATTGGGTGAGGTTGTTAGACCACCGTTTTTTCACAAACCTATAGATGTGTATATTCTCAACACGAGTCACCAACTGTACAATTTTGTTGTACTAATTGAGATACTGATTTCGAATACCACATGGCCTTACATTTTTCTCATATCTTACCCAATGTTTTTGTCGCGGTCTTACAGAATCTGTTTCAATTACTGCACAGGAAGGTGGGGTGTGAAGAACCGGACAATTACGCCTGCAGCGCCCCGCGGCACAGGCCATAACTCCCCAATGCACCATTCATTGAGTAATTAATCAATTGCATAAGTCATTATAGTATAGCGGCATAATCGTGGGCCATGATATCAATAACCAGAGTTGATTTTGAAACTCGTCAGCATGGGACGTGAATATTTTTCTTTCTTTATTCGCCTTGTTAATTTGTCTGGTAGTTACCAAACCTTTTCTTATAAAATAGGTTTTAAAGGATCTTTTTCTACCTTCTACTTAATTAATTAAATTTTAAGATTTTTATTTATGTTTTCTTTATTCATTGTTTTCTAATTTCTTTCCTACCTTTAATCTAAGCTAAAAAACAATAGATGTCGACCATTTTCTTGAACGATCCTAGTAAAGATGACGAACAGGGAATCTCCATGGACGAAGAAATTATTCACTTAGCAACAAACACTCCTAATAATAAAGAAAGTGGTAGCTACACGTGGAAAATTATCTATCAACCTCTTAAATAAGAGAGGTTGTTTGTTGGTATTCTTACTTTTCGTTTGGCTATATTTTTTCCTTTTCTTGAATGCCCTAGTCTAATCAGTTGTTTTTATTGGGTTGAAATACTTTCTTAAACAATGGTTCCTAATGAACCGCAAAAAAAAAAAACCACGACAAAACCGTGTACCCACAGAAGCATGCCCCACGCCTGCTGGGATTTGTAGGGGGCACTTTTGGCCCACCAAATAAAGGTTTGTGAATAACACGTTTTTTGCTTAGTTTTTTTCTCGGTTCAAACAAAATTTTTGTTTCTTAAATACAACAACAAAAATTTATAATTATATATTCCCTCCGTTTTTGGAAAAATGTTATTTTCACTTTTTCATTTTAGCCTAAAAATAGGCCAAATTGAAAAAATGAAAGTACACTTTTCCAGAAAGAGAGGTAGTATATATTATCAAATAAGCCTTTCAAAGTTTCAAGCAACATAACCCAAGATTCTTTAAAAATTATTTATGAGATATGTAAACTTTGTAAAGTTCAACCGAAAAACATCGACAACCAAATTTGAACTGAAAGTCATAAACATTTTTTTCCTCTGAAAATATGATCTCTCATTCTGGTGTACTAGAAAAGTGTAGTTTTCGTGTCTAGAAATCGTTTATAGCAACAAGTGTTGTTTCACGTTTTCTATCGCATTATCTTTTCGACTTTAATAAGTCAAAAGCTGCTTCCAAATCAATGTCTGAAACAAAACTTACGAAACTTATCAGCATGCACTTGTTACATTTAGGTTGTTTTTCTTTGCTTCAAATTTCTTTGTTTCGATCATAAGACAACCACCAAAAATATTCTAGGATTGTTTAAGAAAACCCAAGATTTCTAAGATAACCGTGGATAAAACTTTTCTAACATTTATTATCGAAGTATCTGTTAGATTCGATACCAAATGTTTTATAAGTGTTCTTCTCATCGAAGAAGTGACTTTGGAAGCCATATAATCCACGTAAATAGAATGTAGTCCATTTTCGTTGAAAAGCCAAAATCAATCAAATCATTTTCACTTGCGATCACAAAACACCCAATGAGCTTCAATGATGGTCCTTCCACTAGATTGAGCCCTACGAACGGTATAGCTGTATAAGGAAACAAATCCTCTTCCTCTAACTACGTTTTCAATGCGATCAAACGAAAATTCAACCCTGTTATAAAAAAACAAACCCACATTTTTCTATATGAATAAAAGAGGTGGCAAGCAATTATTGATGCGGTCATGCCTTACCACAAGATTTCTTCATATATTTTTGTTTCTTCCATGAATATAATAAAATTATGGAATGACTTTTCTGAGTGAATGAATGAATCAGAAAGAAAGAATCTTCTCCAGTCCACAAATCAAAATGCATGAATGAGTTTGGGTCACATCTTTCTTTGGAGGTTTCTAGGTTTTTAAATCTCATTCCACCTAATCATTAAACAAGAGAGTATATTTAAAGTGAAGTTTTCAAACTTAGAAAGAAAAATACAAAGACATATTAACTTGACAATTAAGTGAGAATCATTCATTCATTTGTAAGTGGAGTTGGTGCCAAGGATTATTCCACATCAAATCTCGTTTGGCCAATCACCAAGTCTAAACCTATGTTCAATCATAACATATACATACTCCACAACAAAGAAAGCTGAAAGCAAGAAAAAACATCATAATAAATTTCTTATCCTTTTTGGGCTATATTTAGAATGAAGAAATGTTCTTTTTATGTTCAAGGCCTAAAAGTTTTGATAAGGGAGATCAAAACTATAGGTTATGAGGTTACGCCAGTGTGCTCAAGGCAGGCATGTCCATCCAAGCCCGCATTGAAATTTTGAATATCATCGGAAGTTTCAACTTTCAAATACAAATATTTAACTAGGAATTACTGGCTAGTCCAGGAATGAGGGAATCGGTTACTGGCTAATCCACTCCCAGAATTGATTTATCCTCTGGTCCAAAAACATGTTTTTGGACCAGAAACTTTATCCCCTAGTCCATCCACGTGCGGTTTACACAAGATCAGTTTTCAAATATTCCCAACATACCCTTCTGCAACTCCAAGTGACGAAACAAGTCAATTTCTTTCCTCTTTTTTTCTTCTCAGATCGGTTTCTCTCAATTTCTGGTACTGTTTTTCAATCATCTTCATCTGAGCTTCGAATTAGGTTCTTCTGAGTTTCGAATTAGGTCATCTGAGCTTCGAACCAAGGTATTTATCCTTTCAATCATCCTCTTCTGCTGCTGTTCTAGAAATCTTGATGAATAATTAGGTTTATTCTGATCCGATTTCTATCAGGATAATTGTATATGATGTACATTGTTATCTTTTTATGATTTCGTTTTATGATTTCTGTTTTATGATGATTTACAATATCAATTCAGTTTCGAAGTAATTTTCGTTCGTTTTTTAAGTAATTTTCGTGATTTTTGTGTGTTTCAATTAGGTATTTGAGCTTCGAATTAGGTTTATCTCAGATTCGAACAAGGTATGATTTCTTTTTATGATTTCTGTTCTGTTTTTTGTAATCTGATTTTTTGTATTTTCTACGTTTTTCTGTTGTTGTTCTGTTTAGTTTTCATTAGACAGATCGTGTAGTATGTATTACCAATACGTACTGCATATAACGTGCTCTCTTTTCATTCTGCAGTAGATGCCAATACATATGAATATGAATCACTACATGTCAATACGTCCTGCATATAGCATGCTCTTTTTTCATCCTGCAGTAGATGCCAATACATATCAATATGAGTCAGTACATGTCAATACGTACTGCTTATAGCATGTCAATACAAAGACTCTTTTTGTTTCATCTCAGTACATGTCATTTTTACAGGGTTAACATGTCTGACGTTGCTCCCAAACCAGACTTCTCCATCTATTCTCATGTATACCATAAGCAATATCATTTTGCATATGAGGTTACATCGTTTTCAACTTTAGAGGATTTGAAATTTTGCATCTGTAATATGTGGAGCTGGTTGACTCCATCGACTATTCTGGTTAACTATTTCCAGAATCAAGCGATAGTTCCTATTCTTGCCGATGTAACACTCCAGGGCATCTCTGCATTACATTCTTCAAAGAAATCAGCTTTCTTTGATTTGCACGTGGATGTAATTTCAAATGGCGCATCTAGGCGTATGGAAGTTGACAGTAATGGACTTAGTTGTCAGTGCAAAGAATAGTTATTTGAAAGAAGGTAAAGAAGCCCCAAGAGTGTTTTTTTTCAGATGGTTGATAAGATTTTTGATGATACAGATCAATTATTCTATGGTGGTGTTGATGCCGTACGTATAGCATGCCAAAAATACTGCATGAGAACTGGATATGAGGTAATTAAGAAGAAGAATGACCTTGAGAGATTCACCGCCGTATGTAGTGTGAAAGGTTGTTCATGGAAGCTTCACGCAACTGCCATTAGTAGTTCTATTGATGTTTTTAAGATAAAGGAATATGTGGGAAGGCACACCTGTGGCGGTGGTTATATGTTGAAGAATCCAAGAGTTACAAAAAAACTCATGAACAGTCTAATTCATGAGATGGTCAGGCACAACCCTCGCATAACACCAGCAGAGATCATAGATTATCTTAAAGTTGGTGGTGGCATTGAAATCCAGTATCACCACGCATATCATGCAATTGAGTTGTCGCATAAACAGATTTTTGGTAATGATGTGAAGTCGTACACTGATCTTGCTTGGTGGGTGAATGCTGTTAGGGAAACAAACCCTGGGTCATTTATTGATTTCGATTTCAATGATGCTACAAAAAGATTCAATAGACTTTTTGTTTGCTTTGGAGCTTGTATAGAGGGATATAAACTATGTCGTCCCATGATTTTCTGTGACTGTACATTTCTCACTGGAACTTTTAAAGGAGGTCTCATGGCAGCAACATGTCTTAATGGCAATCAAGGTAACTGTTTTTTTTTTTTTGATATGTAGTGTCTGGTAGTTAGATCACTCATATTGACCTTACTTCACTATCTGACAATGAGTATTGACCATACTACATACTACATATTGACCTTACTGAGTATGAGATAAACCATACTGCATGTGAAAATGTAGTGTCATCAGTTGCTTAACATGTCATTATGTAGTGTCAGGTTTTCACATATCAACAAAGAGGTAAACCATATGCATGTCAATATGTAGTGTCAATAGTTGCTTAACATAACTAGTAATTCCTTTTTGCAGGATTTTATCCGCTTGCGTTTGCTTTAGTACCCGGTGAAGACAATATCAGCTGGGAATGGTTTTTCAAGAAACTGAAGGAGGCTTTGAATGATGATCGCCCAATCACTTTTATGACTGACCGAGGTGAAGGGTTGGTTAAATATATTCCCAAAGAGTTCCCTGATTCTCATCAAAGATATTGTTACTTCCATTTGGACAAAAACTTACCTATCGCAAAGTCTGACGAAAAGTATAAGGAAGTGACTGATGCTTTCCGAAAGGCACATATGCTCTTTCTCCTGCAACATACGAGGAAGGTCTTCAAGAAATGGTTAATTGGGAAGGCCTTGGGTTGCTGACTACTGCCGCAACATTCCAAAAGAAAAGTGGTCCAGTGCTTTCTTCAAGGGCTGTAGTTATGGTACACTTCATCTAGCGTTGCTGAATCGTTCAATAGCTGGATTAACAAAGAGAAGAAATTACCTGCGTGTGCGTTCGTTGACTCGATCAGGTTTGTATCAGTTTCCTTAGTCACAGTACAAGCTTATATTAGTTTTCTTTTTGTAACTATTAGCATATATGTTCTGTTAATCTACGTATATTTTTAGTATAATAGACTTGCTATTCCCTTGTCGTGTAGGATACGTATGATGGAAATGATGTCAGAACGTCGTGAAGAGAGTCTCTTGATGGACCCAGAACTGCTAACCCCTACGTATCAAGCCTTGCTTGAACTACACATCCAAATTGGCCGTCCCTGGAAAGTTAGCCAGTCAGATGCTAATCGTTATGAAGTGCATTCTCCAAGGTTAGCGTTTACCCCTAATCTCTATCATCTGAATGTTATTTACTTTCTCTTTCTTTTTTTAAGTACCATGTTTCTGTGAGAACATATAAATATGTACTGTGTATATTAGGTGTACTGAAAAATAACACATGAATATGTACTGTGCAGATCTCATATGGTAGATCTAGAGAGAAAAACTTGTACTTGCCAACGATGGCGCGTTTATTTTTCCATGCTCGCACGCTACTGCAGCTATTACTAGATCTGGAGGAAGGATTCTTGATTACGTTGAAGATTATTTCAAAGTTACCACTTTTCGTAAGCTATATTCAATAGCTATTAGACCCGTTCCTAACCACGACAGGTATGTGTCTTTAATCAGTACATTTTCATATTTTGCATAACAATATGTAATGGTAGATACCACTTACACATGTAATAGCAATTGAAACTGTCAACATAAACCTACTTACATATGGATGTTACATACTGATATGTAATGGTAGATACCACTATTTTTTGATATTTGTTTTTCAGGAACAATTACCGTGTACATATTCATATGTAGTTGTGGTTCATTCCATTTTATGATACTGTTTTTTTTCACAGGCCCGATGAGTATCACGTAGACGATATCGTTCTCCCAGCAGAAGTAATAGGTCTCCACCAGGCAGGAAAAAGGGGAAACGTATTAAGTCTGCATATGAGACTAGTAGAAAATCTGTCAAGTGTTCAAACTGTAATTTGAAACTCATCACAACAAGGCAACATGCAATCTTATCCGACAATGAACTTTCTGAAGAATGATTTTGTGTCAGGTATGTATTTCAGTCAGATACATATTAATGTCTTAATTAAGTAAGTATGATACAATACAATGTACTTTTAAGCAAGTAGTGTTCTGATTTCTCTTTTTCTTTATCACAGGCTTGAACGTGCAGCAGAATGTTATATCGATGATGTTGCCAGATTCCTTTTCCACAATTCTTTCCTCTAGCCTTGTCTATCTAACTATCTTTACTATCTAATCCTATTCTATTCTAATCTACCACCGTTTTTCTTTTGATTTTGTCAGTACCAACTGAATTTGGTTAATAAGTATTTCATTTACAGTACATACATTACAAGTGTACTGAAAATACTGTTTTTGTTGTTCTTAGAACATCTTTTGGTTTTTGAAACATTATAAGTCTATCAAAATGTAGTTATTGTAGTTATTTTCGAATAATGAAATATGTTGTTAAGTCTATTCAAAATGTCAGTATCTATCACCAGTAGTGAAGTATTTACATACTGAAATTACATGTCAGTATTGTAGTGTTTAACCATCTTCCACTAAGATTATTTAGAACATATCATAATTACAATTCCACAAAAACTTTTGTGGTTTCAATCAGGTTAGTACATATTAAAGAAAACAATCAGTACTTACTGATATGTAGTGGTTAGTTTAATTATGATATGTGGTTTTCCAGCTGATTCACCATCTTCACGGGGGTCGAGGGGGCAGCGCCCCCTCGTATCAACAACACAAAATCATGTTTAAGTAACACAATTGAAATATCACTACATTAAAGTTAAACCCAAATTCAAATTAAAAATCACTACATATTAGATATACCCAAAAAAACATGTTTGGAAACTATATGTTTTTGAACATTCTTGAACTCATGAAATGAAATGTAACCAAGAATAAAAAGAAAAGAAAATAGGTAAATAGTGATATGTACTGTCAGATTACTTTTAGCAAGTAAGACTATTTTTGTGTTATCTGCCAACTGATTTCTGGTGGAGATGCTTTCAGCAATTTGCATGCTAACGGGACCCTTTTGTTACGAATCTTCGCTTGCACTTCTTCATCATCTCCCAAAGGCACTCCCACATATTTTCTTTTTGACTTCATCTTCATAAAATGCATCACAAACAGTAGACAGTCTGGCGATCCCCCTTGTTGAGGTGCTTCACATTCATTCACTATTACATTCTTCATTGTTACTTTGTTCTTCTCCAGCAAGTACACGTTGATAGGTACGTACATGTAATCTGCCATTTTGCAGGCGTGTGGATAACAAATACCTCCCCATTCAGCCTTAGAAGAATTGTAGTGGTTGAACACCATTTTTTCGCAGTCATACTCAAGTAGCGTCCAATGAAGATTGTGGTGGCACATTGGTACAAGAATCTTCTTGATACTTTCATCCATCGCCAATATTGGTTTGTAAACAGAATCATGTGCTGCTCCTTTGAGGTTATCCGGAACTCGACATTGTACTGAAAACATGGATGTACTTGAAATAGTTTATATCTAATTTTGTTTTTGCAATATCGATATGTAGTGTACCTACCCCTACATACTTTTTTAATTTTTGAATATGTGTTGTAGTAAATATGCAGTGTAAGATAACAACTTACCCAAGCGGACGGATCCAGATGCAACACAGGCAAGTATTTCCTGTATACTTCGTGCATCGGTTGCTCATTCTGAAATTTGGTGTTAAGCTTGTATTGTGCGTAGTTGAGAAGATCTTGTTCTAATAAATCGTTCTGCACCAAGTCATCAACTGTAGTTCCACTTACACAAAGACCACCTTCTCCCACTCTCCAAGCAATTGAGCTAGAAAATAAACGACGTAAAGGTTAGTATTCTTTGTGTAACAGTACATACTGATATGTCTTTCTCAGTATTTTTTTACAAATATGTATGTATATCAAAAGTACATACACAAACTAATAGTACATATCAATATATAAAGTGTCAATTGAGAACTCACCTAAGATTTTTTGCATTATTGATGTATGTGGAAAGAGTACTCTTTTGTTCATCGTTCATGTCATTATAGAATGGTGATTTAGTCAGTTTCCGGAAATACTTGCGCAATTTAAGCTTTCTCTTTTTGTTTAGTGGTATTGCTTCTCTGCTGCACTTTCGGTCCTTTATATGATGGTGAGAACTTACTTCCACTCTCATATATATCATCTACCTTCTTTGCAGGATGGGAACGAGTAACAGGTCTGGTGGGTGTTGTTACCTGCTGCTTTTCGGGCTTTGTAGCGCGCTTTTTGTTCACTTTTACCATTTTTTTTTCTGGCTTGGGCTAAACTGTTCCTGCATTTTTAATCAACATAAAAAAATATGTAAATATCTATATTGCATAAAACATAGTTACATCACCTAATCATTTTTGAAAGCATGTAGTGGTATATGATTGTATGGTATAGTGATTTCTAGTGCTACCATACTGATATACTATATACATATCAGTATGTAGTGATTTGTAGTGTAATATTAACTACACAAAATGAGATTTTTAGTACATATCATTCACCTGTGATGGAACCTCCAAAACATCTTGCGAGGGGACATCCAGAACATCTTGTGATGAAACATCCAAAGGATCTTGTGATGCAACCTCCAAATGACTTTTTGAACTGGTTGTAGGTATGTATTCTTGTTGCTTACCTGTAACTTCACCTGCATCTTTCGGTTCAATGGGTTCTTGTTCAGTTGTTTCTTGTGGAATTTGTAAAGGCCGCAAATCTCTTCCAAACAGATTATCAAATTGTTCTCGTAAGTTAATACCAAAAAGACCATCGTTGTTATCTGGAAGGAGGTCTGCAAACTCTTCGACATAAACACCAATGCCAGAGTTTGCCATTTCTATAAAATCTGGCATAGACAGCTTTTCAATGTGTTCCAAACTCGACATCATAGTAAACAAAGGTACATCCAGCAAATGAAACTCTTCCGCCGCCAATCCGGCGTTATACTCTGGAAATTTCTGCGAATTAACTACAACTGAAGACTTCGTTTCTAGCATAGTTGTAAGCAACTCCTTTGCTGCTTCCTGCCTAACTTCAAGTTGATCAACCTGCAAAAATCAATTGAAACTGTCAACAAAAACCTACTTAGCTTGAGTTTTTGCTATGTCTACCACCACAAGAATGTACTGTTACATATAAATATGTTCCACTACAAGAATGTACTGTTACATATCAATATGTAATGGTAGATACCACTACATATTGATAAGTAACATAGATATTGATATGTAACAGATAGATAGTGGTATACAAGAATGTACTGTTACATATCAATATGTAATGGTAGATACCACTACATATTGATATGTAACAGATAGATATGATGCTACTTAGACTACGTACTGATATGCTACTTACCTGTGTGTTTTCTTTGCCCTTTTTCTCTTGTATCTCTTTGACTTTTTGCTCCAAATTAGATTTAGCCCAATTTTTAACCTCAGAACGCGGAACTTCAACATCATGGAACTTCAATACTGAAGTTGTTGACAATTCAACCTCAGAGGTGGCATTAGCATGAGTTTGATCTTTCGGTGTTGACAAACCAACTTCAGGAATGTTGACATTAGCATCTGTTTGATCTTCCGGAGAACCTTGTATTTCGTTCTCAACTATTTGGTCCACATTCAACTCTTCATTGGGGTTTCTTGGAGTAGGTGTACATCCCAAGCTAACATAATCTTCCTGGCTGGCTTCTCTCTGCAAAGGGAAATTTCATGCAACATGAACTCAAGCTTTGAAGCGTCAACCGGTTCGCCCTCTTGCTGCATTGTGTTGAATTCACTCCATTTGGAAGATATTGTATTCCTCAAATCATCGTATTTAATCTTCCAATCTTCTCCCCCCAATACTGAGTCCTCTTCTTCCTTCTCTTCTTCTCTTCTTCCTCTTCTTTCTTCCGATTCGGAATTGTCATCTAAACAAAAAGCATCATCATTTGCTTCCTGTTGAATCCTTCTTGAAATACGATTAAGGATTTGTCTTTCTTCGTGTGTGATATCGTCTTTGAAATCAACATGGAACTGGTACAAATCAAATAAATGTAAAAAAGCAACTACATATTAGATATTACCAAAAAAAAACATGTCGTAGTTCTTTCTCTATTAGATACACAGGGAGAACTACATATTGATATGCTAATAACTACATATCAATATGTATCACCAAATTGATATGCTAATAACTACTACATATTGATATGCTAATAACTACATATCAATATGTCGAACTACATGTACTTATCAATATATATTTTTATTATGACAAAATATGTACGGCAAGTTTACCTGATACTCAGAAAGATCAATATCCTTTAGGAACTCAGCACATATCTTTGTATGATTCCACCTAGCCACTCTTGGCACATACATTCCTGCAGGTTCTGTCACTATATCCTCGGGCCACCAAATGGGTATGCTCCGCAAACCATGGCTGCAAAATATTGATATGCAGTATTAGATATACTATCAAAATGTAGAAAACACATAAAACAAAACATTTTGAAGTAGAATAAACAAATAAATAGATTCTTACCAACAAAAAATAGCACAACCATTTGTGCGTTCTACGGATTCCACGTTTTCATTCAGCTCTTTCTCTAAATGAGAATGGATGAGGTCAGGCCATGAAATATTCTTAGCCTTCTCAAGATCAAGAAGAAACCAATATATTTTTCAGTCAAAGCGTTTGCATCACTTGTAGCGAAAAATAAGAAGTGCACATATACAGGCAGATAAGCCTAACAAGATCTTCGGCATCTTCCTGTCTTCCTCGTCTTCTTCAGAATCTTCATTTGATTGATCACCCACGCTTTGCAGAGACTCTTCATCAGACTTCTTCTTTTTCAGATTAATTGGTGTTCGTTTAAGGATTTTCAAGATTGCCTTCACAATCATTGGCCTAGTCACTTTATCACCAGCTTTCATATCAGTAGGAAAAGTCCTTTTGAAAATTTGTTTCACGCCATCCACTTTTTTTATTGACTTGTGTAAGCCTATAATCAAGATATTCCCTATTTGGAATTCTCGGCATCCCATAAATAAGTGCCATTTCTTCTGGTGTGGATACTAGCTCATTCGGTTGGCCATGCCTTTTAAAGACAAATCTAAGCTTGTTTGGATCTTGACCCCTAACGTAACAACGTAACATTTTCGTCATTGCATCTTCAATCTTCAACCAATGTTCCAACTCAAATCTTGTGCACCAGAACATTAGGAACAGGTTACCGAATGATGCTTCAGAAATCATCTTCAGCTGCAACTCACTCAACTCAAGGTTTTCAGTGGACTTCGCAATAGCCTTCTTAGTGGTCCTAATAGTCTTCACAAGCCCCCACAAGCCCCTGAAACCGCCACGGTATAAACTTCGTGGTTTTCCATCTCCTTTCTTACGCTTATTAGCACCTACACAATAACAAGAACCAAAAACTATTACAGTACATATCAATATGGTATATCAAATATGTAGTTACATCATCAATATGTAGTTGTAATATCTACCAAGTCTTGAAACTACATATTATTAACAGTACATACGAGAATATAAGTATCTACCTCTACATATTTATATGTAATATGTTATCAGAGTATAAGTATTTACCTCTACATATTGATATGTAATATGTTATGAGAGTATAAGTATTTACCTCTACATATTGATATGTAATAGTAGATACCACTACGTATTATTTTAACTACATGTCGATTTGTAATAGTACGTATGGCACATGTATCTGCTTTGATACAGTAAAAATGTAAAAACACTTAATACCAAAAACAAGCACAACAATGCATCATTACATACTCATAAACATATGTTATTAAGGATACATATTATTCATACGCTTTGTTCTTATATGTAGTTGTACTACATACCTTCTACATTTGCTTTCCCCCCTTTTGCTTTTGGTGAAGGAGTAGCAGCTCTCAAGGCAACTGCTTTCTTCCCCTTCTCTTCCCCGACACCATATCAAATATGTAGTTAATGTATCTACCATGAACATGAAACAACTACATATCAAATACCACAACATACTGGTAATTTTATAACTACATATGAACCACAATTTACGGGGGTCGAGGGGGCAGCGCCCCCTCGTTATTAAGAATTATCTTCACTTTTAACATTACAAACCTTGTTTCAGGAGCACTTTTGCTTTCCCCCTTTTTGCTATTTCCCTTTCCTTTTGGAGAAGGAGTAGCAGCTCTCAGGACAAGTGCTTTGTTCCCCTTTGCTGGTGGTGAAGGAGTAGCATCCTTTGTCGCTGTTTTTCCTTTTGCTTTAGTAGTTGTCGCGCTGCTGTTTTTCTTTTGCTTTTTGCTTCAGGAGCAGCATCTGCTTTCTTTCCTTTGGTTTTTGCTGTTTTTGTAAACCAAAAGTTTTTTACACATTACATATTACAGGCAGATAATAATATGTAACACACATATCAATTTGAGATGCTATCATTACATATCAATAAGTACAAATTGCAGACATCATATTGATATGTAGTACATTATAAAACTATGAATCACACACTGCATGTCAATATGTTGTGTCAAATTACATACACAACAGATGAAAAACATGTAAAACATATGACTCACAGAGATGTTGTGTTTCTATTGAACAAAAAACATATGAATCACACACTGCATGTCAATATGTTGTCTCAAATTGCATATACAACATATGAAAACATGTATACCAGACACTACATACAAATATCTAGTGATTCCATTGAGCATAGAAATCAAAAAGAAAAACGACAACAACTTACCTATTTTCTGATCGATATGTTTCTTCCTCTTTGTTGGTGAAGGAGTAACAACTTTACTCCTACTTCTTGTTATTGGTGAAGGAGTAACATCAGGGGGGTTCTTCGGGGTTTGTTGTTGGTGAATCATCATCGTTTTTTCTTCTTCTTTTTGCTGGAGAAGGGTTTTCTTCTGTAATTTCTTCTGTAATTGTCCTTTTAATTTTTCTATTCAATACCATTTCTCTCTTCAATTGAATGAAATGAAAATTAGGTCTGAAAATTAGGTTTTCTGTAACTGTTGTTGATAGATTTTCGATTTCAAATTTCGGTAATTGACCTTTATCGATTTCGTTTTCCTGTAACTGATTTCAAATTTCGGTAACTGAATTTGAAAGAAGAGAGAGAACCGAGAGAGAAGAACTGAAAACTGTGAAGAAGAAAAATGAATAAGGAACTGACATAATCCCGTGTTATGGGTATAAAGGTAACTGCCGTTGTTTTTAAACATTTTTGGACCCAGCGGATAATTTGGTTATCCGCTGGACTACACAGTAATCCCGGATCCGGTTTTTGGACTAAAGAGGAAATTTCTCAATATCTAACCGGATACTCCCACAGCCCATAACATAAATATATGAAAGTATTATTATAAGTTGAGGAATATTTTATGATCTTGATCGAAAAGAAATAAAAGAGTGACAAACTCATTAGAATTAATTCAGTATTACAATTATCGAATCACAAGAAGAAGATAAACAAGTAATCACATGATCTTTCAGTTTGGATGTAGTATTTCAGATATTGCCCGATATCTCATAAGGTTAGTGAAATGGTAAAACCTTCAGCAAAAACGTGTGCTAAAAACTTACTCTACGGAACTGACGGATTGAATAAAATTTGAGCAACTCTACACCTTTAGTAGTGACTTTGCCATACACTTCAAAAACAGAATGCCGGGTCTCACTAGCAGATTCCCCAAAACAGCAACAAAATACTGGCAATATACTAAATTATTGGAGATCCTAGAATTAGACTTTAATTCTAAGAAATTAATTCTGCCATCGCGATCCATGATCCAACTGGTGCATAAGATCAGTGGAAGAACGTAAGAGGCTCTGAATAATATGGAAAATTTGGTGCAGTATATTACCTACTTAAACCAGCTGGACTACAGATGATGTTTCGCTAGAATGCATGGACTCTCGACTATCTCGGTGGCAGCATCAGACATTCAGACCCTTAGCAGCAATCACCGGTGATAGAGGAATCACTCCAGCTATAACCAAGTAAAGCCCTCTGCCTTTCGCGATTGCTAAAGCAGGTAACACAGCCAAGTATTCAGCACCACATATGAGGAGTATTTGGCTTCCTTGCAATCTATATTGCCGACCCAAAGAACTATTAAAGCTCTGAACTTAGGTTTTACCACGAGAGTTCAGATTTCTATAACACAGATCAAGAAAAAAAAATACAGCTAAAACTACCAAGAGGCAAGTAATAGATGGCATAAGACAACACTACACTGCATGTTGAGAGAGAGAGAGAGATGAAAATGCCTAGCTAGAGTCATTATTAGTGGAGAAAGAAGAGCACCAAGATGGGGTTGAACGGAAACTCTGTGCAAAGGAAGACACAGGTCCTACCGAATCAAAGGTACAGTTGACAATTCTTTTCAAACAAGTTGGTCATTACTGTAATATAGAAACTTGGCAACAAATGACAAATTACATCTGTGAGTAAGCATTCCAAACATGCACATAAAAATACGATCCAAGAGATCATTAAATATATTCATGACAAAAAATACTGCTTTTTTTCTTTTTTTTTTTGACTTAAAAGGTTAATTGACAAAAAATACTGCTAGATGCATGAACACTGGCATATTCCTACGTTTAAAACAAAAATAGAAAGAATTGAGAACAGAATGTCACTGACTAAAACTTTAGAAGCACATGAATGTGGTACTTGAGGACGCTCTTGAAAATGTTATTAGCCTCCCACAAAAAAACTCACAATCTGTTTCCGGACTCCAGCAATCACAATGGAAAACCACTTCTAAGACCATTTCGTTATTCAACAAAATTTCCAGCAACGGGCAAACTAAAAAAAGCAATGACAATACTAAAAAACTTAAGCTGATACAACATACTAGGCAATGATAATCCTGTTCACCAGTCATCACCTATGTCTGGGATCCAACATATATCCAGACAATAACATAAAAACAATAAAACTTAATCGCATTATTGAGGGTGAAACTTTTTGGATAAGATGACGGAATTCTTGATACTTAATACCTCGTCACAGAACAGATACAACTCTGGCTCCTCGGTATAGGGACTTTCCTAGTGAAAACAAACAGAAGTCTTAGGTTGAACTTTAAATTAATCATATAAAGGAAGTAAGAAAACATGAGTAAGGAGAGTTTGGTTATTTTACCTTATCTTGAGTATGTATGCTATCGTATGCAAGCATTCTAGTGGCCGCCGAGTCGACACTTTGTAGGTTGACAAATTGAAGGGATCAATTATCTACCGAGCCAGTTACTTCAGAGAAGACATTAAATGGCAGTATGGCAACACAAAAGGCAAAAAATAAAGTTTGGCCTTGAACCTTGTAAGTCGCCACAGCAGCATTATTGGTCTTTGAAAGACGGCACCAGGGGACATCAAACAGGAAGCCATGCATTTTCATGCCTTTGATCGCAATTGACTATCATGCTTGCAAGTACACATTGCACTTTTAAATCAGGAATCGGTGGCTGCTCAAGGTATGTCTTTCCCGTGAAGATAACAGGAGCACATAATGAGAGAATGGATCGGGTTCCTGAGGCAGGGTACAAGGTTGGCCTGGAAATCTGTAACATCCATGCTCAATCGAACCTCAAGGAAGTAGTCGAGGATGATATGACTTGAGATATTAAATGGTGCAAATTTGTGTATGTTGGCCTCTCGATATAAAGGGATCTAAGACAAATATCATATACTACTTCATATTTCAATAACACTGCAACATCCATGTGTTCGAGGAGTGAGTGAGTAGAGAGAGTACACTGTTGTATGATTCCATATTTACAGTGGTGACCTACAGTATTCAGTACCAGAAATTACCATATATTTCCAAAAATACAGTAATTAATAGTGGGAAGAAGAGGATAGCTCATACCAGAGCAACAACTCCAAGCAGAAGAAAGCTCCTTTTAGGTAAACAAGATTGAGTACCTGGGGAGAGGGAAGGTAAAAAATTCCATTTGAAATAAGGGTAGTTTACTGTATACCTGTATAATGTCTTCTTGCGAAGTTATTAGCAGCATATCTGTGCCAGGTTTAGTTGTTCAAGACGGAGAAATTGTTCATAAGTCCCGGATCTATCTTCATTGACGACTGCAGGTTCAAGCTTGGAACGTGTTTACCAGCACCAGTCTCACTGAAGAATATAACAAAGGAACTTCCAACTGTAGATTGTTTCCTAATTTGCAGATACAGACGGATCTATCTAGACTCCACATAGTAGAATATCCTCATAATTTATAAAATAACTCAACCATATCCTGAAAACAAACACTTTAGGGTACAGGAATATCTTGGATGTTCTGTTCTTCATTGGTTACACACAAGTTACATCAACACTTAAAGGAACTATAATCTGGTAATTTGGTATCCACGAGAACTATACACGAAGCAGTACCCGGTGAATTCTTTCCATTGGTTTCTATCATTTTTTGCATGTGCTGCAAAATTCTTAAATTTGCAGATAGGATGAATGAATATTGAAACAGAGAAGATAACAAGTTACCTGTCAACCTCATGTTCTATGGACATCTCTACTCGAACCGGTACACTCATTTTGCTTCAATCTGAATCTGTCAACCTCCACCATTTATTAGGTTCGCGACAAGATCTTCTGTGCCTGTATATGTGCTGAAAAGATCCTTACCGGTAGCAGATCATATTACATATAAAGAGAAGCATAGTAAAACAAGGTCTTTCCATAAAATAAACATACAAATATCTACGGCCACTCAGCACAGATAAATGGATCTAGCGATAAGAACTGCTGCCAGAATTCCTAAGAACAACCTAAAGCAGGCAATGAATGTTCCTCTGAAGCAAAGATTGGTAAAACTAGTTCACAGAATCAAGTTTGTACGACTTTCGAACTTTCCACTGGAGGACATGGCTGAGCATCGTACAAGAGCAAGACCAAAAAAAATCAAATGACTCCATTTTTATGAACACATAAGCAAGTTCGAATTCTAGTAGAAAGTTTACTCTCATCAAAGTTATGCACATAAAGAGCCTCGTTGATAGCATTGTCCAAGTTCATTTAGGTAAATGTTGTTCTTTAATTCTTATCTGAATGGTCCCACTAAACACTGGCAAACAGAAAATTTACTAATAATGAACAATTGCAGTAGAAGAGTTCAAGTAAGCAAAATTAACGAAGAACTTACTTCATCTTTTTGTTTTGCATACAGAAAAAAAAAATGGAACAAGTATGCAAAGAAAAAATAATTCATTTTCTTGTTATTTACTTCAATTCATTTAGTCCTATAACATCTGTATGTATAAATGTAATACAAACTCATAAATAAGTAAAGAAAAATGATTGGACAAAGAATTGTGCAAAAGGAGCTAATGAAATTCAGGTTCTAACATAAGATTGGTGCAACTGTGTGTGCATTCTACTTACGTTGTCGTTTTGCATTTGCGAACATCTTACTAGCATTGACAGAATCAAAAACATGCAGGTCAAGCAGTGTACTATAATGACCTTTCTCGATCTCCTCCTCTTTAACTCGATGAAGCAGGAGGATCTCTATTATACAATCCTCCCAATCCATATTACCTCCTTTTGCTCCATAAGGCATCTCTTTTCCATTTTTCAGCTCAGAGGAAGCAGGTTTTCCCATAGTCTCACCAATCCGGAACCTGGCAGCATTTATCTTCTCTCTCCGTCTTTGACACGCTATTTTATTAGCAACAAAAGATGGAGGCAAATTATTATATCCTACATTCTTCTCCAATACTTCTCTAAGTGAAAGCTTTTCGCTCAGTTCAGAATTTCCTCGCCACCAATCCTGAGCACTTTGAAGACCTAGTTCTTTCCTCCTCTTTCTAGGATGTTCTTCTTCTTTCTCGGCCATAGCTTCTGGAGAAGTACCATCATTCGAGAACTTCGTATAGATCTTGGACAAGCAGTCTTGTGAGATTTTGAGCTTGTCCAAATCAGTAACACTCTCACTTAAGGTTACACTTCTATCTTCAACATTATAGTACTGTAAATCATCCCCTATATATGAACCATCTTCGGTGAATTCCATTTCTTTACTCAAACACCCACAAATAATTTCTTCAAATTCAGATCTAAAGTTTTTTATGTTCTTACTCTTCTCACTAGGTTTTACCCTAGACTTCAGCTCCATGTACCGAAGTATTGAAGGTGCGTTATTTACTACATTTTTAACTGTTAAATTCTTACCCCAAGGCAAGGGTTGACCAACTTTAACAAGAATCTGCAGAAGCTCTCCATGACGTCTCTTACTCGTATTTACCCCAGCATGAACTTCTTTTGCTATATCTTCAATCTGAACTTTGACTTGATTCAATTCTGCAACAAACACCATAATAGCAGCAACAATGGGATTAGGCTGTCTCCCAGTTGTCACAAACCACTTGACTAAACATTGAACTAGAAATGTACCCTGTTTAACCATTTCATCTTTCTTCTCCTCAGAAACTTGCGCAAAACTGTGAGAATGCTTCAGAGAAAATTCAAAGAATGCTACAATATCAAACTCGGGCAATTTTAAATCAAGAAAATCAACAACACGAAGAACCATTCGTCCGAGCTCATGATAATCACAAGCTATAACTGAGGCAACCTCTCTCATCGAAAGAGGCAAGTTGTCCCGTCTCCTTACAACATAAGAGCATGCACCTACAAGGATACTGAACCATCTGCCTGCGCCGAATTCCCCCTCAGTAATTTCATCAATCATCTGTTCCACCTCGATCGTTTTGCGAGACGAAAACTGAAATCTATCAGTTATCTCTTTGATGTCATTTTTGGCATTGTGAATTTTATTCTCTTTGTAAGTATAATCGTCACCAACACGAACATAGGTACCATCAAAATCGCTTAAGCCACCAAAAGATTGTACAAGGTTATCACCGATAGATTGTACAAGACCACATGTTTCACATACCAAATTATCCGTAATATCATCTCGAATCACTGTATTCTTTTTGCAATTCTTACAGAAGCAAGAACTCATTGCAATCCCAACTAAAATTTCTCAATCTGGGATCAAATTACACAAATTCTATACGATAATTTAATACTAAATAAACACACAGAATAAATAAGGTAAGGTTTAATTCTTACCCTAAAATTTGACAATCATGTCTTGTCTTCCTTGTTCAACAACTGGTAAGGGGATCTCGAGTGAAACCCTATTGGTGCTTGAGGTGAAGTGCTTGACTGACTCTTAGGTAAAGGAAAAGAAGTGGAGACGACGAGGGAAGTGGTGGGATTTGTTTTCAGCCCCCATCAATGGTTTCCTTATAAATACCAATCTCTCTCAGCCGACTCCATATGAAAATTCAAAATTTCTTGGTTCACTTTCCATATAATTAAACCATAAAGCCTTTGCACTCTTTCAGGGCCCACACAATTAGGTTAGTTTACGCCACGTTTACACCTACAAGGCGACAGCACATGCCGCACGATAGAACCATGATACCGTTGAGGGGCGGCAATGCTTGAGCCGCGAGGCAGCTTGATCATCGCCCAGTAATTATATCCACTTTTATGCTCAATTAAATCCATACCGCTTTTGTTCCAAACTCGAAGCAATTCAACGATTTTTTTATATTTTTTGGTCGTCTCCCCTCATTGAAATGTATTTTTATTAGCAAACTAGAATTGTTTTACGGGCATTGTAGAGTAAAAACTGATTCAGATGAAAATGATAAAATGGGGTAGGTTGATGAGAAACAAGTCTGGGCTTAGATTTAAGAGACCTAAACAAATGTACTGCTCAGGAGTACCTTAGATTTAAGAGATCAATCTGTACAATTCTGGCCTAAACCAAGAAATGGTCGTTCCAGTCTTACTTTGGTCTGTAGTAGGGTAAAAACTGATTCTGCTGAAAATGGTAAATTGGGTGTGTTGATGAGAAAATAATTCAAATCCTAAACAAAATGTACTGCACGTGAGTACTTTAGATTTGAGAGATCAATCTGTAAGACTCTGGCCTAAACCAAGAAATGGCCGGATTCAACTCGGTACAAAGGAAGGAAAAGAGTTGATCTTAGGAAGGGAAGCAGAGAAGGTGGTGAGATAAGAGTGATATTCTCTGTAAGGTGTGGTTGTTTATGACTTGCTATCAGAACGTAGAACTGCTAGCAGAATGAAAGCTATGGGTTTTGGATGTTTCTGAATACTTGTGTTGATAACACTATTGTTGGTTGAAATAGGTTGAAAACCTATTTATACAAGTCATAATTGAATGCCCTGATCTCGTAGGAAGTGGAGGTAGTTAAGTAGTGGAGAAGTGGGGATCGTGTAATAGTGGTGAGAACCATGTCCCTTTCATGAAGGGAAGACTGGTCTGCTTTACACCTGTTAGAGCACTGCTCGGTCGAACTCGCAAGCGTTGCTATCTCAAGGTTGTTTGCCAAGTTTAGTTGCCAAAACTATAAGTCTTGATTTCTAGTCTACTTATAGCTAAGTCTCGGACTAGGATAGAAAGTGTAGTTGAGCTCTAGACTCCACGACGTTCATCATGCAAAGACGAAGAACTACTCAAGGAACTGGTGGATCTTCATCGACTAAAAGGTATGTGGAGATTTGAACTTATCCATCACTCAAAAGTCTATCTACTATATCTCCTATCTTGAGACAAAATTCGTATTGCTATATAGACTTCGATTATACACAATTGTTATTTCGAGCCGAGTTTATCTCGCTTATCTATTTCTAGAAATATGTGTTCGTAAGATTTCGCTTTGGATTCATTTTTACAAGTGACGAAAGTCATGTTGATTGTTTCAATCTCTTGAAAATCGCTTTGGTGAAAAATAGAGTGTGAATAACCTCTATATAACATCCTCTAAGAATGTTTCAATGATTGAAATAAAGAGTTTAGAACATGTAACCATCTTTGGGTATAAGCATATAGTGTGTTCGCACATTAGTGTATAAGTCCAAAACCGGGAACCAAATGTATGCATACTTGTGTGTGTACTAAATGGTTGATGGAGACTTGGTAAGTATGCGTACCCGTACGCTTACTGGAGGAAGTTCACAACGGTGAATTTCTGTTGAGTTTGGAAATCAAAACCAACTCAAAGTTGACGTCCGTGAATTTCTGCTGAGTTTGAAAACCAAAACAAACTCAAACAGTTACTTAAGTACGCATACTTAAGTGTGTTAGTTTCTAAAATTGGTTTGTTCATGAACTAAAACATTTGTATAATAAGGAATGCAATTTGAAACCGTGGCTATAGTGTTCATGGATCGATTCGAGTGAATCAAAATCGATTTTGCTTCGATTGTGTCTTGTATACTTCTATAAGATCTAAGCAATTGAACAACTCTCGAACTAGTTCATTTGAGTCATTTAGACTGGTTATGGTGAAGATGAATAAGGTTGATATGAAAGTGCTCATATGGCTAACCATTAGTTAACTACTGTTGAACCAACTAGGTGTACATGTTTAGGTACGGTTACACAAACCTAAATGAACGTGCATTTCATTTGTGTATAACAAGCTAAGATTCGATCTAACAGTTGAAAGATATTAGCTTGAATCTAATCAGGTTTTCATCTAACGGTGAATATTGAATGCTTTGTTACCAAGGTAGCATTGATTGCAAACCCTGATTTGAAGACTATATAAAGGATAACTCTAGCAACTGGGAAACCTAATCCTTACACATATGTGTGTACTAGTTGTATAATCTAGACTCAATTCTCCTTTAACCTTAGGTTTCTACCGAGACCCTGTAGGTTAACGACTTGAAGACTTCATTGGGATTGTGAAGCCAGACCCAACTATTTTCTCTGTAGTTGCGTGATCTGATCTTGTTGTTTCTATCGTATTGAGTACAATGGTAAAATTGGCTTGAGATTAATTTCTCCGATAGGCAAGATAAGAAAGTAGTCACAAACATCTTCGTCTCATCGTTTGTGATTACTCAATATCTTGTTTTGCTAGTATATTAAGATTATTGTGAGGTGATTGATATTTCTAGTTTGTTCTTCGGGAATATAAGTCCGGTATATCAATTGGTTCCTGTTCACCTTGATTTATCAAAAGACGAAACAAAACTCGTAGGTATTTCTGTGGGAGACAGAATTATCTATTATTGTAGACTTTTCTGTGTGATACAAATTTGTTTATTAAAGTCTTCGACTTTGGGTCGTAGCAACTCTTAGTTGTGGGTGAGATCAACTAAAGGAATCAAATGCGTAGTATCCTGTTGGGATCAGAGACGTAAGGAGCGAAACTGTACCTTGGATCAGTGTGAGATTGATTGGGGTTCAATTACAATCCAGAACGAAATTAATTTGTAGTAGGCTAGTGTCTTTAGCGGCTTAATACATTGTGTGTTCAATCTGGACTAGGTCCCGTGGTTTTTCTGCATTTGCGCTTTCCTCGTTAACAAAACTTCTGGTGTCTGTCTTATTTCTTTTCCGCATTATATTTTGTTATATAATTGAAATATCACAGGTTGTGCGCCGAATCAATCAATTGGTAAATCTAACCTTTGGTTGTTGATTGAAATTCATTGATCCTTGAACATTGGTCTTTGGTACCAGTCAAGTTAATTAGACTCACAAATCGCTATTTGTTTGAGTAAGTAATGAATCGAGAAATTGAGATATAACTCCTTGATATACTTTTCTTAAGATTGAGTCTGACTGTCTAGTTGATTCTCTTGAAAGTATATTGGAGTTAGTCCATACAGATTGCTAAGCGAAATATTGGGTGAGGTTGTTAGACCCCACTTTTTCAACACCCACTACTCCTTTGCTGCTATCAACCTTCCGCCTTTCCTAAAACTTTCTCACAATGGGCGTGTTGCATGCCGCACGCTGTAAACCGCCAGACCAATATCCTGATGAGTATCCCCCAGTTTGTGACATGTTTGATGTCTCGAATATTTTTGTGGAAAATGGAGCAAGTCACGTGGAGAATAAAACAAATCCTTCATAGTAATTGCTAAGTGGGTCTTGCTGACAAGACCTGATAATTTCGACCAATCACGCGCAGGTTAGGCGGTAGGTGGTCATATGTGATGAGTCAAGTCATGAAAGTGAGACTTGATGTGAGTTAGCACTCAAAAATAGCATACGGTGCCTTTTAGGTTAAATAGTTAAATAATTTATTAAATCGATATTTATGATATCGTTTATAATCAATGCATGTAAAGCATCGCTTTAAGCAAGCAGTTCAAATTAAATCGATATGTACGAAGTGCAGCTGTTAGGAGCGCAACTAGCCTCTTTGGTTGAGCGGTTGAAATCCCAGCAAATCGATCGAAAGCGGCGTGACCGCTCACGAAGAAGGGAAGTGGCTGACAACAATCATGGCGTCCTGTTGGTCGCCTAAGATTGAATCTAAGCCGGTCAGCATCTAACAAAGTTGGATGGTTGAGATGATTTTGCGGCAGTTATTGATTGCCGTTAATTCATTTAAGACTCTTATGAGTAGCGTGGCCAACTGATAGACACATTTTTGTGTCTACTTTGTCCTCAATGTCTGTACTGTCGGAACTCTATTTTTGTACTAATATTGTGTTTTTATGTATTTTTAGGAAATAAACATTTTTGGAAAATTCGGCTCGAAAAGTTGATTTTGGCACCCGGAGGACAAGTGTTATTCGGACTCTCGCTTTTGGATAAGGGGTAACCTAATTACTAAGGGGCACCCCCAGGTCACCCCAAGGCATCTTATATTCGCACCCCATTTCAGGATAAGGGGCATATCATCTTCAACATTCAAATTCGTGTTTTGGCGGGAAAACCATTTTCACTCCTGATAGATTTTCAATCAGCAAAATGAAGGTGTTCTAGTGCGATTCAATCGCTGAAAATTGGTGAGAAGTTGTGATTTAACATGTAAAAGCTGTTGTGAGTGTTCTCTTAGCTCAAATTTGGCTAGAATTGGCTAGCCAATTCACGGGCTCAAAACAGGTAACACACATGCAGAAGAGTTTCTCTACGACTTCTGGAAGATTTTGTGTGTGTTCTGCTCGTGTTTCATGCATCGAGCAACCTGTTGGAGCATGTGTAATCGAATTGGAGCGTGCTGGACCAGAGAAAACGCGTGAAAAAGCTAAAACAGGAAAGAAAATAGCCGAAAATATTTTCTTTCACTGCCGAGGATTTGTGGAGTTATGGAGGAGATTCGATGCATGCTTCGGGTTTAAATAGAGTCCTTGGAGGTCAGATAAAGGGTGTCGAGAGTTTTGGGAGCTAGGGAGAGCTAGAGAAGACGAAATCAGAGTTTAACAAAACTCTGTTTCTGCTGCTGCATGAAGATGAACACGAAGAACAATAAACTGTAAGAGACTGTCGTTCTTCAACAGTGACAGTGACAGTGGAGTGTGGGTCGTATTTTCCCAAAGACTACAACATTTCATATGTATCGTTCTTGTGTGACGCTTCATGTGGGTCGCACATTAGCTGTTTACACCATTTTCTCTTCTTCTCATCATTTGTAAACCATTTTTGAGCCATAAAATTTTTTGAGAGCATTTATACTATGATGAGCTAATTCCCTCGTAACCAAGGCAATGGAGGAAGCTATTCACGCAACATAAATGGGTAACTATTTCATTTAATTATATAATTCACCTAATCGCTGCTTTTGCAGAGTTTTAAATTGTTTGAATGATTGTCTTAATTATTTGTTATTCAGTTTGATAGGTTATGTTGGTTTAATCTCTTGATAATCTATGATTAAGGTTTACAAATAATGTTTGAGAATCTGTATGATTGATAGTGAATTAAAGATAAAAGAGGACTTAAGAATTGAATAAGTTTTGAAATATTTATCATTCAATTTTGCATAATAGTGGAATCTAGTGTCTTGGTTACCTCTCGCACCCATTGTTAATAATTTTGTATATAATTTTATTAAACCTTTAAATTTAATCTTCACAAGTCCAAGAGTTTGAACCTCATTACTACAACCCACGAAAAATCATTAATCATTTTGGCGCCGCCGGGGATTTGTGCTTAGGTAGAATTGTTAGGTTTTTTATTATTCCATTTGTTCTTTTTACGTCTCTTTGGTTGTGTCTTTATTACAGGTTTGAAGTTGGATACTAAAGACCTTGGAATCAAAGCTTAAAGCTAAAAGAGAAGGAAAAAAGACAAAGCAAAAAAAAAAGAAAAAAGAGAGAAAAAAAAGAGAGAGAATTATTTTTTTATTTTTTTTTTTTAAGAGACTTTCCATTTTTTTTTTGTAATTATTATTATTATTATTTTTGTATTTCTTTTCATTGGACTGGACTTTGGACAATTTATTTTAATTTTAAACCCTACGGAAGGGTTATATAAAAAAAAATTAATATAAACTGTTTGCAGGGAAGGACGACGATTACAATATCGTCTCGGCCCCTCGGGTTCGTACATGACATAGGAGTCGTGGCCCGAGTCGACTTCAACGGTTCATCCCCCGTCTGGTAGGAGGTAAGTCCATCGAAACACTCGAATCTCCTGTAAGCGAGTTACTGTATTCCTTAAGGTGATTCATTGATTGAGGACGAATTTGGACTGTTTTTAAATTCCTAGTAAAGGGCAAGGCCTGGCCAATACAAGATAAGGGTTCGGATTTCATCACCGCTCCCTTCTTGCCCGCCTTAGGAAAACGAAACCTAACGCGAACCCAAGCTTAAAATTTGATTAGAACGAGACCGATAGGGTAACGAGCTTGGTAGGAAAATCTTTCGAAAAATATTGGTTACTTT
This sequence comes from Papaver somniferum, assembly GCF_003573695.1. Taxonomy (NCBI): domain Eukaryota; kingdom Viridiplantae; phylum Streptophyta; class Magnoliopsida; order Ranunculales; family Papaveraceae; genus Papaver; species Papaver somniferum. Next base: position 21,473,545 of record NC_039358.1, read on the forward strand.
TAAGTATACTTCAAAGTTCTTGATGGTTTCTGTAAGTTGAATGCGTGACTGCGCCGCCTTGTAATAGCGGTGAGGCCTTGGGTATCAAAGCTCCACTGAGCTTCCCTCGCCTCGATTCAACTTACATTAGCTCGGATTGATTCCAGAAGGGTGTGCTCAAATTGTAACGAATTCCTTTTCGAAGGAATAAAGCTGGTCTAGAAAACAATCTAAGTGGAGCCATCATGCTTTTTGTTTGCTAGATTCTATAGGTTTGATTTGGTCGAGTCAGCCTTGTTTGTGGTTGTGTAGAATTCCCTTGCAATTAAGAATGTCGAACTGGTATGATAGAAGCCAATACAATGAGTATCGACCTGAATTTGAATATGGACATCATCAGTTTTATGACCATGGTGGGAATAGTAGTTGGGAACGCCAACCTTTTCAAGGTTATGGTTCATACCATGGTGATCCCAATTACTATCCACACGCGAATTGGTCTTACGAGCAAGAAAATCAGGAACACTGTAGTACTGGTTACTCGTTTTTGGAAACTAGTCCTGATTATGATATTTCTGAACCTGTTCCATCTCTAGAAGAGACCCAACAACGGATTGAAAGGATTATAAACGTTTAGGCAATGAATAGTTCAAAAGAAGAGTGTACACGATATTCTGAGATGATAAACGAGAGTGGTGAATGTATAAGTGTTATGCTCAGTGAAATTCAGGCACGTCTAGAGGCAGAAAATGAACAGTTGGCTAATGCTGCTCGAAATAATCTAAATTTCCAAAATAGGGTTTCTAATTCTACCCTTGATTCAATAGTGAATATTTGCCTAATTTGAGGACGAGGTTAGAATTGGTAACACTACTTGTTTTGATAAGGTTCGATCATTTTCATGTTATTATAGTGATGATTATGATGAGGATAGTATTGATGAAGAACATGAAATATGTAGGCATAGTGATCAGGAATTTGTTGCTCCGATTGAGCTTTATAATGATAGTGTTGTTTCTAATACAAATCCAAATAATTTTAATAATTATTCACCTATTCAAAAGGATGTGGATTTGACTAGAGATACCACCGTTTTAGACGATGTAGTTCATGATCCTTTAGCCTGCAGTATGTTGGATAATCCATTATTTGATGTGCCTATCAGTGAATCGGAGGAGGTAACTATGATTAAAACCTTAGTTTATGAGCCTTTATCTGATAATCCTTTATATGATTGTGATGATGGTTTAGAGGAAAGAGTTTACCCTGAGAATACTGTTTTAGAATCTAGCGATTTAGAAACACTAGTCTTAGAAGATGATAAACTCGTAGAAATGAGTGATGATGAACCCAACTTAGAAGAATCTATTGACCATTTCCAGGAATCTGATGACCTAGAAATTAGGGAAGTTGTGACTAGTCTTTCTATGAGACAACGAAGACAGAAGAGGGGAAAACTCTAAGTTTGGGGTGATTATCATCTCCGTGTGCTTTAACTCTTAGAAAGTACCCTCCTGTAGGACTTGACATTTGTGCCTCAACCATTACAAGATTATCTTCATACACGTTTTCCCGAACCTAATGATGTCCAGAAAAGAAGCTCAGTTGTTAGAAACCCATCCTCTGGTTGATGGTGGTTAACCCAAGGCTATGATACCAAGATTGACTTTGTTTTCCCACCAAAAACTTTTCAACCAATTGTGGGAACTTTTGATTTGAAGATGTGTCGGTTATTAAGTTTTGAGACTAAACCTAATCACTTTAGGATAGTAGGGTCGACACACATTTCTTAAGGAAGACCATCTCTTCATTGTGGTCAGCTGTGTGAGTCAAATCTGACTGACTTAGAGGATCCCCAGTTATCAGGTTGTTGTTATGTGCTTATAAGTTCTTAGTTGAGTTTTTCCACGACTCTAATACCTGAACCGGGATCTTAGCTTTGAGGAAATCCAACCGATGAAAACACTGTTATCTAGACCCAGTTATAGAACTGAACCTGAGCCACCAACTAGATGTGTTGTCTTAAACAAGGGTATGTTCGCATCTTTTTGGTCTGTTGCAGTTTCCTCTTCTTGTGGGTAATACTTTTTGATCCAGATGACCCACAGTTATTCCGACTACTTCTATATGATCTATGAGGGTGACTAATTCCTTCGATGTCTGGCTGAAGACTTTAAACTTAGCATTCTTGAGGAGGTAACCCATATTTTGCGACACTGTAATATCTTTCCTTATCTTTGCTTCCATGGTAACAGTTTCTCCTTGTTCATGTTTTTAATTTATCTTTAGAACATTGAGGACAATGTTAGGTTTAAGTTTGGGGGTATGAGAGAAATTTTTTAGTTGCATAATAAATAAACTCCAGAGCCTAGAAATTTATGCTTATTTAGGATGCACTAACCATCTAAGTGGATGGAAGCATTTTGGTTTAGGAGTTGAGGGGACCAATCTGACTAGATGGAAACATCTAAAGAGTCTATTCATAAAAGCACAGAGCTAGGTGTTAGAAATAACATGATAGTTTCGCCATATCTCGTTGAGTCCTTTTCATTTCTGTTTCTATTTTTATTTTTAAACTATGTTTCTCTAGGTGATTAGGTGGGGCTCACGATTCAAGTTGTTACCACTACTAGGGTAAAATAAGGACTGAGTATTGAAAAAAAATGAAAAAAAAAAAGTTTTAGACCAGACCATTTGACCCAAACGGAATAAAATTCAATAAAAGTCGACCACGGAACCCTTGTATATGCCAGTTGTGTTGACCTAGAGTTAGGATTATCGAACACTGGTTCCCTTGTATATGCCAGTGATTTGATATTAGTCAGACTATCTCAGACATTTAGGATAGGTTTATTTTGGCAGTGGCCTTCAGACGATTGAGAGAAAACATCGTTCACCTAGTTAACATCAAAAGCATCTATATTTTTCAATATCCATTCTTAATCTATCCATATGATTAGTTTGACTCCGAGTATGATGTCCATCTGAAACTATCTTGTAGAGCTCTGTCACTTTATGAATTTTAGTATGTTGAAGCGAGAAACTGTATACATCAATTGGAATTTCGCGTCAGGGTACTTCCTCCTGTAATTAATAAGTATGCAACCAAGGAGGTTCTTTAGTGCTTTCCAAGGTTCTACATAGATAGCTAGGGTCTGGGTAAGTAATGGTTTTGTGGGTACACCTCTGGTAAACCCTCCGGAGACAACACTCCGCCACTAGGGCCACTAATGGTTTTAACGGCTTACTGCAGTCTAAGTGTAGTCATTTATTTTTTAGATTAGTTTGCTCGAGGATATTTGATAGACACATTTTTTGTCTACTTTGTCCTCAATGCTGTATTGTTGGAACTCTATTTTTACTAATATTGTGTTTTATGTATTTTTAGGAAATAAACATTTTTGGAAAAATTCGGCTCGAAAAGTGATTTTGGCACCGGAGGACAAGTGTTATTTGGACTCTCGCTTTGGATAAGGGGTAACCTAATTACTAAGGGGCACCCCCAGGTCACCCCCAAGGCATACTGCTATTCGCACCCCAGTTCAGGATAAGGGGCAATCATCTTCAACATTCAATTCGTGTTTTTGGCGGGGAAACACCATTTTCACTCCTAACAGATTTTCAATCAGCAAAATGAAGGTGTTCTAGTGCGATTCAATCGTTGAAAATTGGTGGTGAGAAGTTGTGATTTAACATGGAAAAAAAGCTGTGAGTGAGTGTTATTAGCTCAAATTTGGCTAGAATTGGCTAGCAATTCACGGGCTCAAAAAGGTTACTAAAACACATAAAGAGAGGATTCTCTACGACTTCTGGAAGATTTTGGTGTGTGTTCTGCTCGTGTTTCATGCATCGAGCAACCTGTTGGAGCATGTGTAATCGATTGGAGCGTGCGGACCAGAGAAAACACGTGAAAAGCTATAAAACATGAAAGAAAAAATATCCGAAAATATTTTCTTTCACTGCCGAGGATTTGTGGAGTTATGGAGGAGATTCGATGCATGCTTCGGGTTTAAATATAGTCCTTGGAGGTCAGATAAAGGGTGTCGAGAGTTTTGGGAGCTAGGGAGAGCTAGAGAAGACGAAATCAGAGTTTAACAAAACTCTGTTTCTGCTGCTGCATGAAGATGAACACGAAGAACAATAGACTGTAAGAGACTGTCGTTCTTCAACAGTGACAGCGACAGTGGAGTGTGGGTCGTAGTTTCCCAAAGACTACAGCATTTCATATGTATCGTTCTTGTGTGACGCTTCCTGTGGGTCGCACATTAGCTGTTTACACCATTTTCTCTTCTTCTCATCATTTGTAAACCATTTTTGAGCCATAATAAATTATTTTGAGAGCATTTATACTATGATGAGCTAATTCCCTCGTAACCAAGGCAATGGAGGAAGCTATTCACGCAACATAAATGGGTAACTATTTCATTTAATTATATAATTCACCTAATCGCTGCTTTTGCAGAGTTTTAAATTGTTTGAATGATTGTCTTAATTATTTGTTATTCAGTTTGATAGGTTATGCTTGGTTTAATCTCTTGATAATCTATGCTTAAGGTTTACAAATAATGTTTGAGAATCTGTATGATTGATAGTGAATTAAAGATAAAGAGGACTTAAGAATTGAATAGAGTTTTGAAATATTTATCATTCAATTTTGCATAATAGTGGAATCTAGTGTCTTGGTTACCTCTCGCACCCATTGTTAATAATTTTGTATATAATTTTATTAAACCTTTAAATTTAATCTTCACAAGTCCGAGAGTTTGAACCTCATTACTACAAACCCACGAAAAAATCACTAATCACCAACCAACTTTGGGTATCCACCAGGAGTCGTATGGTTAGGTTGAGGACAAGATGATCGGTCCTCATGGAAGAGGGGATGCCGACGATCACGACGACATCTCATTGGCTCCTCGAAATCGGATCTAGGCCGTCTGAAAAAACGGGGGTACAACAACCACACCCAATATTTCGATTAGCAATCTGTATGGACTAACTCCAATATACTTTCAAGTGAATAAACTAGACTGAATCTTAATAAAGTATATCAAAGAGTTATATCTCTTTTTCTCGATTCAATTCTTACTCAAGCAAATAGAAATCTGCGAGTCTAATTGAATACAAGAGAATCACTTTAACGGAACCAAAGACCAATGTTCAAGTATCAATCAATTTAAATCAACAACAAAGGTCACATTTCCCAATTGATTGATTCAAACGCACAACCTGTGATATTTCAATTATAAAGATAAACAATATAAGGCGGAAAAGAAATAACACATACACCAGAAGTTTTGTTAACGAGGAAACCGCAAATGCGGAAAAACCCCAACCTAGTCCAGATTGAACACACACTGTATTAAGCCGCTACAGACACTAGCTTACTACAAACTAACTTCGGTCTAGACTTTAGTTGAGCCCTAATCAATCTCACACTTATCCAAGGTACAGTTGCGCTCCTTACATCTCTGATCCCAGCAGGATACTACGCACTTGATTCCCTTAGCTGATCTCACCCACAACTAAGAGTTGCTACGACCCAAAGTCGAAGACTTTAATAAACAAATCTGTATCACACTGAAAAGTCTACGGTAATAGATAAATATGTCTCCCACAGAAATACCTACGAGTTTTTGTTCTGTCTTTTGATAAATCAAGGTGAACAGGAACCAATTGATAACCCGAACTTATATTCCCGAAGAACAGCCTAGTATTATCAATCACCTCACAATAATCTTAATCTACGCGGAGAAAGAAGATATTGTGGAATCACAAATGATGAGATGAAGATGTTTCTGATTACTTTTATATCTTTCCTATCAGAGATATCAATCTCAAGCCAATCATTGTGATTGTACTCAATACGATGGAAACAACAAGATTAGATCACACAACTAAAAGAAAGTAATATCGGTCTGGCTTCACAATCCCAATGAAGTCTTCAAGTCATTAATGTTAGAGCATAGCTCGGTCAACCTCGCATGCGTTGCTATATCAAGCATGTTTGTCAATGTTAGTGATCAAAACTATAAAGTCTTGATTTCTAGCCTATTAGCTAAGTCTCGGACTAGGATAGGAAAAGTGTAATTGAGCTCAAGGATTTCATGGTGATTCAACGACAACGACGAAGATCTACACCAAGGAAACCATGGAACTTCATCAACAAAAGGTATGTGAAGACTTGAACTTATCTATCACTTGAAAGTCTATCTATTCTTCTCCTACTTCTTATGAGACAAAATTCGTATGCTATATAGACTAGATCATATACACTTGATATTTCGAGCTGAGTATTTATTGCTTATCTTTCGATCTAACGGTTGAGAGATCTTGGGTTGAATCTAAATCAGGTTTTCATCTAATGGTGGATAGAGTTTGCTTTGTACCTAAGGCAAAACCCTGATTTGAAAGGCTATATATAGGAGACATCTAGCTAGAGAAAAACTTAATCCCCACACGTCTGTGTGCTACTAGTGCGCTCGCTAGAGTCGATCTCCATTAACTCTTGAGTATCTTCTCTAAACTCGAGTTAACGACTTAAAGACTTTATTGGGATTGTGAAGCCAGACCGATACTACTTTTATCGTAGTTGTGTGATCTGATCTTGCATCTTCTATCGTACGAGTAAAATCGATTGATTAACTTGAGATCGTGAGAGTTATCCGATAGGCAAGATAAAGAAGTCAACATCTTCGTCTCACTGTTTGTGATCCTCGACAATCCGCTTGTGTAGTCAGAAAGGATTGTAGAGGTGATTAATTAATCTAGGTGGTTCTTCGGGAATATAAGTGCGGATTATCAATTAGTTCATGTTACCTTGATTTTGTATCTAAAGACGGAACAAAACCTAGGGTTTATCTGTGGGAGACAGATTTATCCTTTTGATAGACTCTTCTGTGCGAGACAGATTCGTTTATTATCAAGTCTGTGATTTTGGGTTGAAGCAACTCTTAGTTGTGGATGAGATCATCTAAGGGAATCAAGTACGCAGTGTCCTGCTGGGATCAGAGGCGTAGGAGTACAACTGTACCTTGTATCAGTGGGAGATTGGTAGGGGTTCAACTATAGATCAGTCCGAAGTTAGTTTGCAGTAAGCTAGTGTCTGTAGCGGCTTAATACAGTGTATATTGAATCTGGACTAGGTCCCGAGGTTTTTCTGCATTTGCGGTTTCCTCATTAACAAAACTTCTGGTGTCGGTGTTATTTCTTTTCCGCATTATATTTTATATAATAGAAATAATACAGGTTGTGCGTTCGTGATCATCAATTGGAAATCCAACCTTTGGTTGTTGATTGATATTGATTGATCCTTGGACATTGGTCTTTGGTACCGTCCAAGTTATTCTTTGTATTTGATAAAGACTCGCTATTGATTTTAGCTTGAGTAGAAATCAAATCAAGAGAGAGATATTAACTCCTTGAGATACTTTTATCTAGACTGAGTCTGACTGTCTAGTTGATTCTCTAGCAAAGTATTTCGGAATTAGTCCATAAAGATTGCTAAGCGAAATATTGGGTGGTGTTGTTAGACCCCCGCTTTTTAAATTGGTATCAGAGCAGGCAAACACATTAAAGACCTTACAAGTCTGTGTTTGTAGCGATCTGATTATGGACGAGTCTATCTATAATAACGTACCAGTTCAGAAATTACCAGATGATTCTAAAAGCTTGGATTCACCTGAGAGAACTGTCACATCTAAGTCAATATCTAAACATTCTCTTGATGTAAAAACTGTTGATTGGGAAACTCTCCTAGAAGAACAGTTGGATGAACTTTCTGATGAAGGTGATTCACACTAGTATAGAAATGGCCTTTAGCCACGCCAAAATAAATTTGCCTGTCACGCCTTTTTGGTTTTGGCGTGTCTATAGGGTATACTTCTACCCTATAGACACGCAATGTTCAATGGGCGTGTTCATATAAGTGCTTTCAGCCACGCCAGGGCTACTAGCATGTCAAAATTTCAACCGTTTAGTCACGTTAACTTTAAATTTTTGATTGGGCGTGTTTATAGACCAGTATATGGCCACATTAGGTATTGGGCGTGTTTAGACCTATTTATGGCCACATTAGGGAGTTGTGGCGTGTCCAAAAGGTTAGTCACGCCATTTAAGGTGTGGTTTTAAAGTTGGTTCATTAGACACGCCAGTATATGCGTGTCCATAGTGTACGATTTATTGACACGCCAAATTCAAAGTGTGGCCAAAAAGTTCTTCTTTGGACACGCCGGTATATGTGTACATAGTGTACGATTTATAGACACGCCGGTATATCGTGTCCATAGTGTAGGATATATAGACACGCCAAGTTGAAAGTGTGTCCAAAAAGTTCTTCTCTGGACACGCTAGTATATGTGTGTCCATAGTGTGCGTTCTAAAGACACACCGGTTTTATAGCGTGGCTAAAATCTTTCGCCCATATTCGAACGCATGACCTCGAAGATTTAGATAACGTACCAATCCATCAAGATGGTCATCTTTAGATGTTTATGATTAGTGTTTCGAAAATACTAGACTGGTTGAACTACTCAACATTTAAATAAACACGCCAAACTGAAAGTGTGGCCAAAAAGTTCTTCTTTGGACACGCTAGTATATGTGTGTCCATAATGTGCATTCTATAGACACGCCGGTTTTATATCGTGGCTAAAAAGTTCGTTTTGAAAAAATTAATAAAAATCTTTCGCCCATATTCGAACGCATGACCTCGAAGGATTTAGATAACGTACCAATCCACCAAGCTGGCCATCTTTAGATGTTTATGATTAGTGTTTTGAAAATACTAGATTGGTTGAACTACTCAACATTTAAATAAACACGCCAAGTTGAAAGTGTGGCCAAAAAGTTCTTCTTTGGACACGCTAGTATATGTGTGTCCATAGTGTGCGTTCTATAGACACGCCGGTTTTATAGCGTGGCTAAAAAGTTCGTTTTGAAAAAATTAATAAAAATCTTTCGCCCATATTCGAACGCATGACCTCGAAGGATTTAGATAACGTACCAATCCACCAAGCTTCCCATCTTTAGATGTTTTTTATTAATGTTTTGAATATACTAGATTGGTTAAACTACTCAACATTTAAATAAACACGCCAAGTTGAAAGTGTGGCCAAAAAGTATACCCAAAACCCTCAAGACTAAATTGGTTTATGATCATAAAAATATGAAAGACCTGAACAAAACAAAAGAAACCCTGACAATAAAAAACTCTTAAAATTACTAAGATATAGAATCACAGCCAAGATCATAAAAAACTCTTAAAATTGTAGAACCCTAGGTTTACATAATACAATAGAAAACGATTTTAGATTTGGGAAAGGTATATACCTGAAACCCTAGCAATAGTAATTTCAAATTAATAAAATAAAAACATCCCCCATTCATGAAATTAAACAAGTAAGTTTGAATTTAATCTGATAAGAGAAGGAAGAATCCCTTACCTGGGGTTTCTCTATTTCACCTCTTCCAGTATTTCTCCCGCGCAAGTAAGAGAAGGAAATAAAAAAATTTCTACTTTGATTAACCAAAATGCCATTTTACCTAGGTTTATCACGTCATTATAACATTGTGGGTTAGAATAGGTGCCAATTAGACTAGGGTACGTGTTCGATTAAAGCTTTCTCTTGGGAATATCCGTGACCCTACAAGAATATAGTTTATTCCAGAGAGAGAATAAACAGGGAAACCAAAGGGATTAACAAGGAAACCAAAGGGTCAGAGAGCAAAAAATTCAGAGAGAGAATTTGTAGAGGGAGATTACTGTTTTCTGAATTTTTCTCAATCAAATCAAATCAAATCAATCAAAATGGCTGGTGATGATATCAACACAGACCAAAGGGTAAAGCCCCCATGACTGAAGAGCAACTATTGAAAGAGTTAGAAGAGAAAGAAAGATGTGAAAGGCTATCAGCCACTATGCAGATGATTGGGCAGATGAACAAGGATGATCTGGAGAAGGTAAACAAGAGAGTAAATGACTTGTTATATGATATTGAAGTTCCTATATTGAAAGAGTTAGAAGAGAAAGAAAGATGTGAAAGGCTATCAGCCACTATGAAGATGATTGGGCAGATGAACAAGGATGATCTGGAGAAGGTATAATCATTCACAGCTTCGCAGTTATGTTTTCAATATAGCACGACTTGAAAGATACGTTAGGAATGAAACAATTCAAGTCAATATTACTAATTCACTTGATAGAGAGGCATATACACACCTAGTATTAATCTACAATCTGGCAAAGAGACACATTACGAACATCCATATATGTTTGATCTTTAGACATAAAGATCAAATCACAGTGACTAACAATAATTGGCTTGCGTTGGTTGCGTCGTATTCGAATTGCACATAATTGACATGAGCACTACTTGGTGAAGCCTTATGCACACCTAATTTAATTCTACAATCTGACAGTGAATACAAATCACAGTGACTCCTGAGATGCTGCTTCTCAAAACAGAATACAAGCTTTATTCACCAATGATGGCATCATACAACCAAATACTATGTCTTAGTTTAAGATCATCTGTCAACTGACATATAAAACTACTTGGTGGAGGCATAAATCATGCAATTGAGATGTTCATAATCACAATACATTCTCAAAACAGGATACAATTCACAACAACATAATAAACATAAAATCTGAAAGATAGAGATGTTCATAATCACCAAAACATTCTCAAAACATGATACAATTCACAACAAACATAATACACCTAAAATCTGAAAGATAGAGATAATCACCATCAGAAATTATACCATTCAAAATCAGTAGTGTGTAACCTCCAATTTGAAAAATCATTAAACCCCCAAATGAATGAATGAGAAATACCTTAGATGAAGATGACCAAGATTTGCATTTCCAAAATTATGAATCACTAGCAATACTTCTATGAGAGATCGATTAAACTTAAATCTAGGCCTGAATCGATCTTTCACAGAAGAATCAATTGATTCATTGTTGTTGATGAAGTTTTCTGCAGATGAATCTCCAAGAAACCCCAAATGAATATTACATGAAGATAATCATCGTGGAATTAATTCAATGAATTCACCCAGTCTTCGATTAGAAAGCAGAGGACGAACTTGGTGATGGTGGTGGTGGTTCGTTCAATTCACCCAACTTTGAATTTAGGGTTACAGGTTAGAGAAGATTGAATATTCAATCAACCAAATCCAAACTCTGTAATCTAAGTCGAAATTGAGTAAAGATTGATGGAGATTTTAGGGTGTGAAATTGATGAAGATGAAACTGGATTTCGATTTCGACGAAAAAGAAAGGATTCGAGAGAGATTTCTGCTGCTGATCGTTTGGGAGAAAGAATAGACTATGTCTCAGGCGCTGTTGACATAGTGTTGGTAGTTGCCCATGCTAGCTACAGTTCAAGATATGGCCCTGTTAACTAATTAAAATTAAATAAATAAATATACACAATTTGTGCAGGGACCTTATGTTTGACCATTTTTTGATTTTAATTGTTGGTAAAGCAGTTAAAGACATGGATAGGGTTTACGGGTTGTCTGCAAGCCGGGCATGTTCAGGATTTCTTACTTGCTATTCCAATTATGGGGAACATGCAGTTCATTGTAAGGTAGACCCTGGTTTTAAACATAGACATGATCATGTGAGGGACATTTTATATGATATACTATGGAGAGCCGGTATTTCTGCAAAGAAAGAAGCGGCTGTCAATTTTTTGACTGATCCACTCGAAGGGAAATCGACGCTCAGACCAGCAGATGTTTTAATTTTTGGGTGGGCTAACGGAAAACATGCATGTGTTAATCTTACTGGGGTTTCTCCATTAGTAGGAATTGGACATGGTACGTTTATAGTCGGGCAAGCGGCGTTGAGGGCTGCCTCAGGTAAGATAGCGAAACATGAGAAAGCGTGTCTTGATAATGGGCATACCTTTATTCCTTTTGGTTTTTTAGCTCCGGAGGCGGTTGGACTCCTCAGAAGAGTCCAGAAAGTCATGCACAGTAATGTCATGACTCCTGGTTCGAGGGAGTTTGTTTTCCATAGGTTAGGTTGCAATTCAAAAAGGGCTCGCGGCGCAGCTTGTTGCGCGTTTGCCTATTTCGTCTAGGGATGGCCATTTCCCCACCCAAACCCATCCCGTGGGTACCCGCCCGTTCGGGTAGGGTTTTACCCGCACAAATGGAGATGGGATCGGGTATGGGTAATACCCGAAAACTAAGCTACGGGATGGGGTGGGGATGGGATTCAAGGTCCCCAGCCCCGTATCTTTCACAAGTTAGGGGTTTAGACTTTTATGCAACAATGTGTATAATTTTTATACTTCCACCACTTAGTCGAGCTTTCTTTCATTTATCATATTCTCGATCGTTCTTGTACATTCATCACTTTCGTTTTTTTTTTTGTGATCAAACACATTCTCTAAAAGTTAAAATAGAGAAAATGAAGCAGATAATGAAATGGTTAACGTGGACGAAGATAGAACGGACAGGAAAAAACAGAAAAACTAATAAGTCATTAACAGATTCTTTTGTTCACTTTAAGATAAATTACTGAATTTAAGATTCCAGAATGCGTCGTTCTTACGTTATTATTTTTGTTTGAATCATATTTAAGTTTTGATTATAATCAAATTTATGTATTAACTCAGTGTTACGGGTAACCCATGGGAAACCCCCCCATATGGGTATTCCCATACCTGCCCGCCCCAATTCATATGGGTAACGGGGGGGGATGGGTATTTTTTTACGAACGGGGCAGTGACTGGGATTGACACTACCCGCCCCATGACCATCCCTAATTTCGTCGATGTAAAATATTATTATTTTTTTTATTAATTAGATCTTATTGTTGGTCACTTGGTCAGGTACTTATATGGCTTGATACATGAGCCAAACATGCGAACCCTGGTGAACCATAATGCTACAGTTATGGCCTTCAAATTAGGCTACCGCCTCGTTTTACTCTTAAAGATAACGTTGTGTGCAATTAAGAGATGGGACGGGTCAGGAGAGGATAATAATGATGTATTTTGACAAATCAAGATATGGCAATACACCAGCGTCACATAATGCCTGTAAACCCTGGTAAACCGTGCATGATCAATAAGTGCTGGTCTATGAATTTTACAAAAAATCAATTATGATAGTAGTAATAATGTAGTAGGAAAAATTGCGTCTGAAATTCAATAAGGAAGGACTATTTTGTTATAAAAGGAAGGTAAACTTTTAATTTTAACAAGTGTACTATCTCATTGACATGAATGCTTAACGTGTCAGGATATTTAGAGATTTCTTTAGGGTTTCAGCAAGAATATAGGCGTCTAATTAGAACTGACGATCAGTAGTCTAATCCTAGAATCCTAATGCAATATTTTTCTGTTGGGTCTCGCAAAATCCGCAAAATCGCACTTTCCATATATCACCTTGATTTTCGTTTGTTATATTCATGACATAACCCACCCACTATATTTAGATTTGCATACTAGATATTTATAGGAAAAAATAATATATTTAGCTAGATTTGGATCCTAGATACCTCGTTCATAAGTAAAAGAACGAAGGAATTGAGAGGATGAGTTCTAATGAGAAATGTGTTGTTCCTGCCAATGGTCTTGTTAATAATGATCCTCCTCCTCCGAAGGGCTTTTCTTCATGGGATGACTTTGTGGAAAGCATTGGTGATATACTATAAGAGTATGTCGATGAAGAATTGGAATTAGTTCATATTAAGAAAATGATCCATGTTGAAGATGATCCTCCTCCTAAGGGTTTTGCTTCTTGGGATGCATTTGAGAAAAGCTATGGTGAACATTTGGATAATGATTATAATGAATAAGAACATGGGAAGCCACCAAGACCAGCAAATTTATGGCTGAGCACTCGGCATAGACTAAATTCAAGTTATTTACATTATTTTTAGTATGCTAATTTTAATTGTGTAAGAAAAATATGTAGCAGTCAAAGGCCTACTGTTCAATTGTGCTCTGAATTCTGATTTTTTTTTGGTTAAGTTTGTCAGATTTGGTATTGCAATTTATGAAAAATTTGGCTATGTTTTTCAACTCTAATACAAGACTCAGTATATAGTCCCTATCATATTCATGATCCTATCACTTTAACAGCAAAGCCACAACAAAATCATGGTTAACCCTAACTCTTCAGATCCAAATCTCTAAGCCAAGCCCCCTTAAACACATTACTATTCATGTTTCATCAAGAGATTGATACTCCAACAGATGAACAATGGAAAAATTAAACAACATATGCACTTGGAATCTAAACAAAATATTGCATCCTTAAATATTAAACATTCACAAAAAGTAAACTTACAAGCAGCTTTACAAACAGACTAATTAAACATCTAAAAAAAAACATAAGATACACTAATAACACACACAAAAAAAAAAGACATAACTAAACAAAAGATGATGGATCGAGATGTGATTCAATACCATTCTTGCATAGCAGAACCATGAAAACAGAGGACTAGATCATTTAGAATCCCCTTCTTCACTGCTGCTGTCGACAATCGTAACCACATCTTTGTATGGAATCATCATCAACATCATCGTCTTCATCTTCATCCTCAAGCGCTGGCCCAAACCAAAAGAAGTGTTCTGGATCATCTAAATCATCATCATCATCATCCTCAGAATCATATCATCATCATCATCATCCTCAGAATCATACCATTCATCGTCTCCTCTTCCATCGTCAACAACATCATAATCATCATCCTCTTCATCTCCAAAACAAGGAACAACCTTGCAACCAAAATAACCAACAATCTCGTTGTCTTCATCATCAAGAAGAAGAAATCGGAAGGAAGTTACTACTATAGAAGTCATTTTCTCTGGTTTGATACTAAAACTTTCAGTTTTTGATACTGAAACCCTAGGTTCAGTTTAGAGAGAGACTTGGAAAAGAAAAACCGAGTAGTAGTACTCTCCTAGTCTCCCTTGCTCGTGTTTTATACCGTGACACACGTTTTCACTTTACGATTCAACCTCTAGCTTAGCCACGTACAAGCATGATAACTTGGCTAGTGAACAAGTATAGCTTTGGAAAATAAATAAATACAGTATAATATAAAATAAAAAATTGGGTGGAAAATTAACATCAAGGAATTTAACTTGGAAGAAATATAAATTGGTTTACAAGCTCGTCCAAGAGTGACATCGGTAAAAATGGAAAATTAACATTAAGCAATTTGTCTCGGTGGAAATACTCCCCGGAAACTTAGATTTGGACGAAAAATTCTTGCTAAGGTCGTGACATCGAAATAAATAAAAATTGGTTTAGAAGCTCGTCCAAGAGTGACATCGGTAAAAATTGAAAATTACCATAGATCGTGACATCGAAATATAAATTGGTTTACAAGTTCGTCCATGAGTGAAATCGGTAAAAATAGAAAATTAAATCAATTTATCTCGGTGATCTCCGGAAACTTAGATTTGGATGAAATATAATTGCTAAGATATCTTGACATCGAAATAAAAATCCGGGGTTTATAAGCTTGTCCAAGAGTAACATTGGTAAAAATTGAAAATTACCATCAATAAATTTATCTTGTTGGAGATATTCCCTGGTAAACTTAGATTTGGGCGATAAATTATACTTGCTAATATTGTGACATCGAAATATAAATTGGTTTATAAGCTCGTCCTTGACATCAGTAAAAATAGAAAATTAATTCAATTTATCTCGGTGATCTCCGGAAACTTAGATTTTACAAGCTCGTTCAAGAGTGACATCGGAAAAAATGGAAAATTACCATCAATCAATTTATCTTGGTGGAAATACTCTCGGAAACTTAATTTTGGATGAACTATACTCTTTATGATCGTGACATCGAAATAAAAAATGGTTTAGCTGAATAAGCCATGTCCAAGAGTGACATTGGTAAAAAAAAACTTGGATATCGAGTCTTGTCGACGAAGCCAATCATTGTCGTTCGTGAATTCATAATGCCGACCAATCAAATAAACTAGTTACACCTGACAACCTAAGATCCCCAAACATCCTTGCCAATATTATCGCTGATGTCCGATACGACCAATAATGCGATATTATCGGATATTCATATTTATGTATCACTGATATTTCATGTTTCGTCCAGAATAAAGGCATAAACATGATAAAATCCTATATTATCGGCCAGTATTTTAAAAAATAAATACCGATCGATTCTTTTAATACAAATTTAATTGTAAGAGCTAGCTAGAATTGCTTCTAAGAATATGAATTGGGATTTTAATCAAAAAAAATTGCACAAAAAAGCATTTATGATCTTCCAAGGCACTAGCTAGTACTATATTACTCCGTAATAATTTATTAGTTTGCTTTTAAGAATATGTGAATTGGGAGTAAAATAGTGCAATGTAGTTGACTAAAGTAGTAAAGAAAAGATACTACTATATATCCAAGGCACTAGTAACAAAGGAATTAGCTAGTACAATAATAAGTACTCCAGTTTAGATGTTAAAGGTAACAACAACAACAAAAAAAATAGAAAATATCTTGAAGGGAAATCAAATTTCAAAAACGTTAGTGAGGCACAGTGGTTCACTTTAGTTATTTTGAGTTGGAGGTTCGAAACTCTTTAGACCTTTTTTATTTTTCTTTAAAATTTAGGCATTATGTGGCACAGTGATTTGATTTTGCTTGACCTATTTTTTTTGGTCAGGACTCAGGGACCAGGGTATTGAGATATGGCATGATGCCTGAACCAAACCATGCTGCAGTTCAAGATATGGCCCATCTGTTAACTAATTATCAAATCAAATAATTATGCCAAATATACACAAGTGTGCTGATTTTATTTGGTATTTGACCTTATTTGACCATTTTTTGTACACCTAACAAATCTCATCAATGTTAAGCCATTTCAGGTGTGAACATTGCCATTATAGATGCAGTACACCAGCGACACATCATGTCCCTCAACAGGTGCTGGCGCTGCAGTATCTACCAAAAAATCAAATATGATAATTAGTGCTTGGTTGAACTGTCTATCAACCCCTTAATGGCAGATTTATTAGATATTGACCATCAGAAGAGTCTGCAATTAGGCTAATGGGGGTGTACCAAATTAGTGGGGGGCGTACCATCCCCAAGGCAAAACCAGTTTTCTCTTATGATTTTTGAACCCACCACCCTCTAATTTGGTACACTCCCATTAGCAATGTTGGTGTGCAGGAGTTATTATGATGGGTTTAGGACTTGTTGCGCATGCCTTTGAATAGGCGTGAATTGCTAAGGGACTAGACGTTCCATCGAATGCCTTAAATGACTATTAATGTCATCTTCTCTACAAAAGGAAATTAAACAGAGAATTTCCAAAACACATAAAATCATCCTAAATTAGGCAAGGAAATTAAGAAAAGAAAACATAAATTAGAGATAATGGGTGATCTAGGAGTAAAAAAGGCTAACGGATATAATCATCCTTCTGCACCTTTTAAGTTCGCCAAGAAAGTTTCCAAGACTCTCTCTACTAGAGAGTTGGAGAATTTGATGGATTTTGTGCATCAAGAGATTGACGAGAGAAATCGTCTGATTGAGTTCGAAAGAGTTCGTCAGGAAAATTCTCCACTGTATGAACAATAGAAGAGGAAGAGAATTGCAAGAGATGTGAGGAAATCCAGAGAAAGAGAGGAGAGAGATGAGGGGAGAAGGAGCAGATTTGTTTGGAGAAAGACCCACAGTGCAACCTCAAGTGATTCTGAAGAGAAAGAGAATGATTTTGAGAGAAGTGATGATCATGAGAGAAATTCTGAGACAGAGAAACAAAGGAGGAAGAGAGAAAAGAAGATTTAGGATGCATGGTATGAAAGTTTCTTAGCAGAAAAAGCAATCCCTAGGCTTTTTGCAAGAACCATGAATGAGAGATTGAATGTTGATTCTGATGGAGAAACAATTGATGGTGTTGATGAGAATGGTGAACCAGTTGAGGTTAGAGATTTGGAGGAAGAGAATGAAGATGATGAAGGAAGTGAAGATGCAGGTGATGAAGGTTATGGAAGTGCAAATGAAACAGGCAGTCAATATAGAAATGATTACAGCGATCATGAGATGGGCATCGACAACGATGACGATAGCAGTCAGCAGAGAAATGAGAACAACGGTGATGATTCTGAATAATCATCCCTGGAACATCAACAAGATTTCGATGAGAAAGCTTCGATTTTGTGAAATCGGACTAAGAGCTTCTTCGTGAAAATTCAAAGAAATCTTGTAGGTGTTTGCTGATCATTTTGCTCATTGCTGATTTTCCTCATATTGTTGAATCTGCTGACAGATGTTTTCTTGTGGTTATGTTGCTATTCGGATATTTTTCTTTTTTTGGAATAGGTGGGTTTTTTTTGATACTGTTATGCAGATGGTAACTGCTAACAGTTTTAAGGTGTTAAAAGTTTTAAGGTTTAATGGTTTTAAGGTGTTTTGCAGTGGGTAACAGTTTTAGTTTGTTTGTAATTAAGGTGTGTGTTTGCAGGGGGGGGGGTAACACTCTAGTTTTTCCTGGTATGAATAGTTAATCTATCAGAAGTTTGAGGGAATTACATACTAGGTTTTTGGGTCATGTTTTGATGTGAATCTTGTGAATGGGTTTGATTGTAATGGAACCACTTAGGAATTAAGGTCTTTTTGTAAATATGGTGGGTTTGACTAGTATTTGTAAATCTGGTTAATGAAATTGCAATTATGGTTTCTTTTTGTGTTGATTTGAATATAGTGGGTTACATTTGGCATGCTGGAGACGTCTTTGTGATTTCTAATGGA
Organism: Papaver somniferum; assembly: GCF_003573695.1. Taxonomy (NCBI): domain Eukaryota; kingdom Viridiplantae; phylum Streptophyta; class Magnoliopsida; order Ranunculales; family Papaveraceae; genus Papaver; species Papaver somniferum. Next base: position 21,492,295 of record NC_039358.1, read on the forward strand.
AGGAACAGTACGGTTACACAAATCTAAAACGTGCATTTCATTTGTGTGTAACAAGCAAAGTTTTCGATCTAATGGTTGAAAGATATTATCTTGAATCTAATTAGGTTTGCATCTAACGGTGAATATTGAATGCTTTGTTACTAAGCTACCATTGATTGCAAACCCTAATTTGAAAGACTATATAAAGGAGAACTCTAGCAACTGGGAAACCTAATCCCCACACCTACTGTGTGATACTAGTTGATAAGATAGAGTCGATTCTCCTTTAACCTTAGGTTTCTACCGAGACCCTATAGGTTAACTGAAAAAGCGGGGGTCTAACAACACCACCCAATATTTCGCTTAGCAATCGGTATGGATTAACTCCGAAATACTTTGCTAGAGAATCAACTAGACAGTCAGACTCAATCTAGATAAAAGTACATCAAGGAGTTAATATCTCTCTCTTGATTTGATTTCTACTCAAGCTAAAATCAATAGCGAGTCTTTATCAAATACAAGGAATAACTTGGACGGTACCAAAGACCAATGTCCAAGGATCGATCAATATCAATCAACAACCAAAGGTTGGATTTCCAATTGATGATCACGAACGCACAACCTGTATTATTTCTATTATATAAAATATAATGCAGAAAGAAATAACACAGACACCAGAAGTTTTGTTAACGAGGAAACCGCAAATGCAGAAAACCCCCAGGACCTAGTCCAGATTGAATACACATTGTATTAAGCCGCTACAGACACTAGCCTACTGCAAACTAACTTTGGACTGATCTATAATTGAACCCCTACCAATCTCCCACTGATACAAGGTATAGTTGTACTCCTAGGCCTCTGATCCCAGCAGGACACTGCGTACTTGATTCCCTTAGCTGATCTCACCCACAACTAAGAGTTGCTGCAACCCAAAATCACAGACTTGATAATAGGCGAATGTGTCTCACACAGAAGAGTCTATCGAAAGGATAAATCTGTCTCCCACAGATAAACCCTAGGGTTTGTTCCGTCTTTAGATATAAAATCAAGGTAACATGAACCAATTAATAATCCAGACTTAAATTCCCGAAGAACAGCCTAGATTAATCAATCACCTCTCTATAATCCTTCCTGACTACACAAGCGAATTGTCGAGGAATCACAAACAGTGAGACGAAGATGTTTGTGACTTCTTTATCTTGCCTATCGGAGAACTCTCACGATCTCAAGTCAATCAATCGATTGTACTCGTACGATAGAAGATGGAAGATCAGATCATACAACTACGATAAAAGTAGTATCGGTCTGGCTTCATAATCCCAATGAAGTCTTTAAATCGTTAACTCGAGTTTAGAGAAGAAACTCAAGAGTTAATGGAGATTGACTCTAGCGAGCGCACTAGTAGCACACAGACGTGTGGGGATTAAGTTTTGCTCTATCTAGATGTCTCCTATATATAGCCTTTCAAATCAGGGTTTTGCCTTAGGTACAAAGCAAACTCTATCCATTGTTAGATGAAAACCTGATTTAGATTCAAGCCAATATCTCTCAACCGTTAGATCGAAAGACATAGCTTGTCACACGTTTACTGGGTTTGAGAAAACCATGCCCAAACGAGTACACGTATGTTGATTCAACATGATAACCCAAAAGGTCAACCATATGATCATCTCATATTAATCATGTTCTTCTTCACCATAACTAGTTCAATTGACTCAATGAACTAGTTAAGAGTTGTTCAATTGCTATGAGATCTTATGTAACTACACAAGACACAATTGAAACAAAGATGATTCGATTCGATTAGAATCGGCTCATGAACATTATAGCCACGGTTTGCATAAAGCATTCCTTAATAATTAATGTTTCATATTCAGAGCACATCTTTAGATCATAACCTCTTAAGTTCACAAACAAGTTCGCGGACTTAAGTTAATCGGTTGAGTTTTCAAAAATCAGCATAAATTCTCGGGTCGAGAACTTCCGCCAGTTCGCGGACTGGGTTCACAGACTGAGTTCGCGGACTTAGCACACAAACGAGTTTTGGAAATCCCAGCAGAAATTCTCGGTCGAGAACTTCCGTCAGTTCGCAGACTGAGTCTGCGGACTGGGTTCGCGGACTTGGCAAGCCAATTCCACAATCCTACCGATTTCTCTTGATCAACAAAGTTCGAAAACTTCGGTTCAAGGAATACATGGTTATATAATCTAAACTCTCATTTCAATCATTGAAACATTCTCAGAGGGCGATATTCAGTTGTGAAGAACAACAAACCTTTCTCGTCAGAGCAATTTCCAAAGTGATTGAAACTTTCATGACTTTCGTCACTAGGTGAAGATAAACCTGTAACACATGATTTTGAATAAAAGATAAGCAATGAATACTCAGCTCGAAATATCAAGTGTATATGATCTAGTCTATATAGCATACGACTTTTGTCTCATAAGAAGTAAGAGAAGAATAGATAGACTTTCGAGTGATAGATAAGTTCAAGTCTTCACATACCTTTTTGTTGATGAAGTTCCACGGTTCCTTGGTGTAGATCTTCGTCGTTGTCGTTGAATCACCATGAAGTCCTTGAGCTCAACTACACTTTTCCTATCCTAGTCCGAGACTTAGCTAATAGGCTAGAAATCAAGAATTTATAGTTTTGATCACTAACATTGAAAAACATGCTTGATATAACAACACATGCGAGGTTGACCGAGCTATGCTCTAACAATCTCCCCCTTTGTCAATTATAGTGACAAAACTATTAATACATATGGAATTCAAAAAAGATAAACTTTAGTGGCTCATATTCCATAGTCCAATCTTCAACGTTCCTTGAAATCTTCGTCCTTCCAAGTACTCCAATGATCCCAAAGGTTGTAAGTTAAGTATCACCGTTGTTGAAGATCCGTAGCTATAACAATGAGAGAAATCGAGATTCTCGATCATTATTATACAGTGTCATAGTATTATTATGAACATCAAAGTCCAATTGCATCACGACTTTAATAATAATACTATGGTGATATGTATCACTCCCCGTTAGTCAATACTCCATCTCGATCATGGAAACCACTCCCCCTTATACAATGATCCGACAACCATATGTATTTATAGTGTGACCTACAATATTTCTCCCCCTTTTTGTCAATAAAATTGGCAAAGGTACAAGAATGGGTTCATAATGAAATTTCCACAAGAGACATTTCATGGCCAAAAGAAAGACAACATATCATCTTAATTTAGATGCAATCTTATAGCCGAAGCTAACAACATTCATCAAGGAGTTTTAAGACGCAAGATAACCCCTATAAAATTCCACAGCCACACTCCCCGCAAGATATTACCATTAAGCACAAGTTCAAAAGAACTCTCCCATATTTGATGTCATTCCCGAAAGAACAACAAGAGCGACCTTAATTTCGAAAGAAAAGAAGGATTTTTTTTATTGGATACCAAAACCAATTAGAATGATTTTGTATATCCAAAACTCAACCAAATTAACCACAAGTAAACCCATGATTAATTTAATTGGAATACGCAACTAAATCAAAACCACAAAAGTGATCAATTTAATTGAAAGTGCTCAATATAAGTAAACTCACGGAGCAACAATCTACGACTAAGTTAATCATATGGAGGTGAATAACTTAATCGTTCACATACTCAACATAAGGAAAACCTTACGGAATATGGGACTACATAACCAATAGAACATGATTAGTATATCCGTTCATATACTCAACACAAGAATTTGTGGAATATATGAAAACTCAACTAGAATAATTACAAGAGAACCTATAATTAATCCAATTGGAATACCAATAACCAAACTAATCACCGAAGTAATCAATTCAATTATTTTGGGTTCAACATAAGAAAACTTATGGAACCCCGACTAAGTTCATCATAGAAAATGACAACCTTAACCGTACATGTACTCAACATAACAAAGAAAACTTATGGAGTACAAACTAAATAATCAAACTAGTTGATTAATTTAGTTCCTAATGCTCAACATATAGCATCTTATGGAACAACCAACAAGCCAATAAGAAGAATCGACTTAGTTGTATCGTGCTCAACATAAGACACACAATGGAGCCTTCACGGTAGAACATAATAAAATGGATCAATGAAGATCAATATCGTGGATAACATACAAGGATCGATTCTATTTTCCATCATAACGATATAATATACTTTATCCCTGTCAAACAAAAGATTTTATCCTATTTTCCATCAAATACGTGATTGTATAGGCATAACTTTTGTAATTTCCAAAAGTCCATTCGTCCTTTCATCAATACGAAATACTAATTCATGAACGACTTTACTTTTGACCGCAATATGGGACCTTCAAGTTCACGGACGCAAACAATACATATCCCATAAAAATATTGCAATATATCAAACCATTAAAATACTGCAATAACAATCTTTGCCCTTAGAAGGTAGAATCAATCTTTTTCGCACGGATTTATACCAAGAGTGGTTACCAAAAGCGTATAAAAATATTTCCTTAACAAAGAAGAACATACAAAGTCATTGACGACTATGCACCATAGTTCACATGAGATGATTGTGAACACTCAAGAATATATAGCAATGTGAACTACTACCCATTCTCAAACTTCCTTCTTTGTGATTCACCAACATCACTCTTGTAACATCCACGAAATAGCTTAGAATAGGATTTCTCCAAGAATCCCAGTGCCCAAGTCCAAGAAAATAGAACAAGTGCAACGAAACGGAGCAAACACTAAAAAACAAGAGACAGGATAAAGACCAATATTAACTCATCCAAATTCAACATTTCTCATCTCCATTTTGAAGGGAATTCAATAAGGAAGAGAATGCAAAAAGAATGAGGTAAATTTGAGTTCGGACGAAGAAGTTACGGCCAAAACAAGTTTACCGAATATCGATGTCAAGTATGCATACGGGTTTGCGAACTTAAACCCCTGAATTTTGATTTTGAATGTTGTTATGAATACTTGGTATGTGTACCATGTAGTCCAAACATCCCGAACTATTATTTTCAAACCTAAACATTTAAGAACCTTAAACACAGATCAAGTTAGGTAGAAATGAACGATAAACAAGATTATTATAAGTATTCTAAGAAAATAAAAGTACAAATCTTGCTCAAGTTTATAGACATACCTTTTTAGATGAATCCAATCGAATTCTACCGCCTTACCGAATATAATCTGTGTGCCCCAATTCTTGTGCTTCCCTCACCATATACAAAGCAGGGCATTCCTTAGTGAGGATGCACTTCCAACACAATCAAATTGTGTTGGGGTGAACAAAGTCTTGCTCACCACAAGTGACTTTTGGATTATCATGAAGGAGATCGCTTTTAGAACCTTTCACATCCAAATCCATCTTCCCAAAGAAATCTTTAAGTTCCAGCATCATGGATACTGCTTTCTCCATAGTCATGGAACTTTCTGGGAGATCATTCCTTTTCACACTCAAAATATCATTGACTTTCTTTGGTATCCACTTTTGAGTGCGTTTAGGAACGACCGAAACCTTTTTCCCATTACTCTCTTCAAGATTTTCCAGAAGAGAATTGGATTTTATCAACCTCCAAAACCAGCACACATGAATCCGGGTAAGAAAGTTCCTTATATTTGTCATTATTGTGGAAACAAAGGTCACCTGGAAAGGAGATGTCGTTTTCGTATAAGGAATGAAAAACTTCATGATATTCTTGTTTGGGTGTCAAAAGAAGTTATTAAACCGGGATCATATGTTAAGGCTAACACTCTTGACATTACGGGTTGTAAACGTCAAACCTTTCGGCAAAGGAATCAGTGATGTGATAATCCTAGATTTGCCTATAAACGTCATACGAAGCCTTTACACAATCGTAATGGTTATCAAAAGGATAACTTCGTAAAGACGAAGACAAGATCTGATGCTCCCAATTGGAGAAAGACTAACTTGCAAAAGAATAGTCAATTTGCTCTTTTGAAACTTAACTGCCGGTGAAGGTATTTCACTTTTGCCATCAGCGGAAACCTTTTGTTGGGAAGAATCACTAGCCTTGAAATTTTTTTACCTCTTTGCTAATACTTGGAGCATCTATTCCCTTATAGCTCAATCCTCGTGTATCACAATGATTTTTACTTGCTCCTACCATAGTGGTTAATTTGCTTGAACTAGTATTGAACTTTTTCAAGTCATCTTCCAACATCTTGATTTTATCAAGAGCAGCAGCTAAATCAGCCTCAAGGTGTTTTTCTCGAGGGAGATAAGCGCTTTCTCTATCATCAAAACTTGTTTGCTGAGAGTTAAACCTCGCTTCAGATTCGACAAGTTTCTCTTCCAACAAAAAGTACTTTTGATAAAGATTATCACATTCAAGTGACTTGAGGATCTATTCGCAAGAACGATTCAAAAAATAAACACCTGCGTAACATCTTCTCAATTTCTTGTTTTCTCGACAGAGAGGAGTCAGAAGAGCTGAGACATGAGAAGTTGTAATCTTCTTCATCTTCCACGAATCCAAAAACTTAACATACTCTGAGACTTCCTCATCAACATCTCTATCAATATCTGACACTAGTAAACAGAGACCCTTTTGCCACGCCAAATTGGCGTGTCCATAGGGGTTTTGTAACACCACTTCGGTTTGGACTAGGCGTGACTTCTGCTTGCGTTGTTTTAGGTAACATGGCGTGGTTTTAGGTAGCTTATAGCCACGCCTTCCATGCGTGTCTATTTCTGCATGAAATAGACACGCCAGAGCCATATAGGCTTTGCTATATAGGGTCCCAAAAACTTAAGTACTGGTACTATATAGACACACGATTTATTGTTTTGGCGTGGCTATTTGGTTCACTATAGACACGCAAATTTCTTTTGGCGTGGCTACTTGATTCACTATAGACACACAAATTGCTTTTTGGCGTGGCTATTTGGTTCACTTTAGACACACAAATTGCTTGTTGGCGTGGCTATTTGGTTCACTTTAGACACGCAAATTGCTTTTGGCGTGGCTATTTGATTCACTATAGACACGAAAATTGCGTTTTGGCGTGCCTATTTGGTTCACTTTAGATACGCAAATTGCTTTTTGGCGTAGCCATTGGTTATCCGAGAGACATGCCATATAGGTTTAACGTGGTTATATGTTATGTTTTAGCCACGCCAATTTCACTTACTTTCATCCACGTGTCTTCATTAGGAACCGTTGAATACCATCCACATGTAATGTTGTGAACCGTTCATTGGATATCCTATAGACACGCCCCATAGAGCGTGGCTATATGTGATATTTAGCCACGCCAATTTCCAATTACCTTGGTCCACGTAGCCGTATTACGAATCGTTGGACCTCATTTAAGATAATGCAATATTGACCGTTAAATTATATGCATCCTTCACCGTCCACATGTAATGTTGTGAGCCGTTGATTGGATATCCTATAGACACACCCCATATAGCGTGGCTATATGTGCTATTTAGCCACACCAATTTACAATTACCTTGGTCCACGTGGACGTATTAAGAATCGTTGGATATCATTTAAGATGATGCAGTATTGATCGTTCAATTATATGCATCCTTCACCGTCCACATGTAACGTTGTGAGCCGTTCACTGATTTCCTATAGACACGCCCCAAAGAGCGTGGCTATATGTGATATTTAGCCACGCCAATTTACAATTACCTTGATCCACTTGGCCGTATTAGGAATCGTTGGATCTCATTTTAGATGATGCAATATTGACCGTTAAATTATATGCATCCTACGCCGTCCACATGTAACGTTGTGAGCCGTTCATTGAAGAACCTATAGACACGCCATATAGCGTGGCTATATGTGATATTTTTCCACGCCAATTTACAATTACATTCATCCACGTGGTTGTATTAGGTACCATTGGATCTCGTTTAAGATGATGCAATATTGACCGTTCAGATGTAACGTTGACCGTCCACATGTAACGTTGGGAGCCTTTCATTGGAGAACCTATAGACACGCCATATAGCGTGGCTTTATATGATATTTAGACACGCCAATTTATATATGCTTAATGTGTCTTTATGTTATGTTTATCCACGCCAATTAATCTCGAAGCGTGTATATTACGCGTGTGACGCCTCTAAGCCGTTCAGATATGGCGCATCTAAACCATCCACCTGACACTATCCAAATTCTCTTATATACTTTATAAATTGTGGTTAAATCTGAAATTCATATATGCCAAAAATTCATATTATTATTAATAACACAGTAAAAAATGTTGAGCTTTGGTCTAACAGTTTGCAAAAAAAATATTAAAGAGCATTTATCCAAAAATCATCAGTTTTTCTTCAACTTTTTTGATGGTGGTGTCTCTGCATGCAATGGATCAGGTTGTGACATTCTCGACGCGCCAAACCTTGTCTTCCTCTGTTGCCCATCTGAAAGTTGGTATGCCTTCTGCACAGTTGGTGCATATAACCTTCTTTGCGCCTTTTTAGTCTTCTGAGAAATCTTTTCAGAGGCTGCATGACTCCCCGAATGTGGATTGACTGCTAGGTGCTCCTCATTCAGTTTTTCACTATTCAATTTCTTCTCAGAATCTAAAACTGGTTCTGGTTGCTCATGAGGTTTTCCATGCTGTGGAGTTTCCTGCAGCAAGAGATTGAATGTATTATATATATATTCTAAATCCAAGGCGAATTCGTCTATCATGTGAATTCTCAACAAGAGACAGACAAAAATCATTTTTCCAACAATGTAATAAAGCCAACTTCACTGAAGGCCGCGGCATTTTTCACAGCTGACGCCCATAATAAAATCCGTAACCAAATATCAATTTTCAAATTTACACTGGCATTCATGTTCCATTTAGGTGTTAATATATTTCTATCTCGTACTTATTCTTTCATCAAACGAAATACACGATTTATGTAAAACTATTTATATACTTGATTAACAAAGCAAAAGAGCTAAGAAACTAACCTTGTCATCAGAGATGGAACAATTATCTTTCGGCCATGCCACAAAACCATCTTTAGCTTCCCCTAATAACTTAAACTCACCACTTGGTTCGGTTAACACGAACGATGGAACTATAACCTCCTGGATATTGACAGCATAACAGTTACTAGGAAGATCTTGTCCATGTATTTTCTGGTTAGGCACCATAGGTAAAATACTGCCTCTAGCAACGACGTTTCCCCTAGATCCATTCCAAAAGTTGTATTTTTCTTTCTTCGGAGATACGGCATATGAACATCATATAAAAAGAAGATGCTAAAATTAGCAATATAGATTTACGAAGAAAAAAAATCAGAAAAAACATACTCCATTAGATGTGTTATCCAGATGTTATGCCGTAGATGTGCACGACTTCTCTAGAGATATTGAAGGATTTGGTTGGGAATTACTGGTAGAGTTCTACATAAGATTAAGAGACTGCTTCTTAGATCCATCAGAAGGGTTGCTACGTGAAGGAGACTTCCGCAGAGAAGTAGTTGGTTGTGAATTATTGGTAGGGTTCTGCATAAGATTAAAAGAGTTATTAGTTACTTTTGAAAGTTACACATGTTTCTATTTTTCTAGGTTCTCTAATTTACACTTGGATCGGTGATTCATATAATTGATAGACTGGTTTATGTATATTCGACTTACAAATCAAACAAGCCAAGCAACTAACCTTCTTAGCAGGCTCGATAAACTGAACACCATACTTTGGCCAAGAAATCGCTTTTCCAAAAGTTTGCCCTAATGTTTCCATACCAGCAAATCGTACGGGTAGACAGAAATTCGGTTTTATTACTTCATCAATCAGGATTTTGTGGCAATCAACCTCCAACCCATCCATTCCATGTAATTGTTGTTTTCCTGTTAACAGAAAAGCTCTACCTCTAGCAAGGACGTTTTCCTTAGACAGCTCGTCAAAAAGGTTGCACCTTCTACCCTGCGGAACTATATTGCATATGAACATCTTCCAGCGAAAACTTCAAAACAAATTGAGATTTAAAATGCATGTAAAAATAAAACAGATACCGGAGAAACTTCTTTAGTTGTCGTGATATCAGATTGGCTCCGACTAGGTGGATCTTTTGATGTCACATCCAGAGTATGTTTCCCCGAATTTTATCGACTTACCTGCAGCAGTAGAGTAATATTCCATATTCGGGTGACAAATATGCCAAATTCCACCGTGAATGTGATAGGATTTCAGGAAACCCTATATGTGATTAACCACAATCGCACGGTGTCTAGCTAGTAGACATAGGAAAGTACGGGTCGAACCTACAGGGAGCGGTGGAAATACCAATAATCAATATTCTCAATTAATTAACAACAATGATGTTTTTGGATTTTCAGAATTAAAAATGAAATAATAGAACATAACCAATGATTATGGAGGTGTTAGGGTTCCGAGAATTCATTGTAGGTAAATTATTGGATTCAATCACAAAGGATATTGACACATAAGATATTTCGTTTAAAATGTCGACAATAATTATCAAAAGATTGTTTGCTCTCACCAAAAAGTAGAACTCTTAAGCACTAGATATACATGGCATAACTAGTCAAACGAAATTCATAATTCGATTATTACTAAGGTTCAATGAATTCTTCTACTAATCTAACGATGGACTATACATGGCATAAAACATGAAAAAATCTAGCTAGAAGGTAAATCATTGATAGAGAAACAAACCACATTTATTAAGCTCGTACTATAAAAAACTCTTGTTTCAAAAACACAAATAAATCAACCTACAACTTAATCCTTTCACCCTAACATGAAAAACTAGCAAGCCATAACAAGAGAAAACGGTAAACAGCAAACCCTATTCTTCTTTAGGCTCTGTCCAGTTGCGGCTCCGCCCCCGCCCATGCAATAATAGCTCACACCAACTTATTCGGTAGCCCATGCAAATCACCCATTTAATATCACTGTGACTGCCCGAGAACTCACACCATTACCACAAGTAATAAGAGCAGCCAACTGATTGTCTCGATCACCATCACTGCCTTGTCCCGCTGCTGCTAATTTACTTTTCAATGGAAACCAAGAGTTCGAACTAAAAACCGGCCATCGCCATTCTTCTCAGCTTTGTTTGCTCTGTCGACACACAAGGAACTCCAGTGAATAATCCAGCTCCTTTGCTTCTCTTGTCAGCTGCAATTCTGTCTCGGTTCGACTACAGATGCTTGAACCAACCACAACACCAGCTCCATTTCTTAGTTTCTTTCTTGTAAACCTCTCCGTGTAATGATCACCAACAACTCAACCATCTCCAGCAAACTAACCCAGAACTTCCCATATAGTGATATAGAAAATGTCAGCCATATACACGGACGACCCTGAAATTAATGAGAACATCCAGTCTTCACTTCGCTTCTTTCCCTTTCTCTGACCAACTGAGCCAACATAACTCGACTAGCCAACAGCATCAACATGTCTCTGCCAAACTGAATCTCGTCACCAAATCCGGCCACAAACAATGAGCTCCAATCAATACCCATCTTCATTTCGTTTCAGTTCTCATGCCTTCCTGTTTACTGGCAGCAACAAACTCACACGATAACGCCACCAGCTGGATTCAGAACTCGTTTTCATTCACGTCTTCACACACTTCCCATACAGCCAACACACACAACAGTGCTTCAATGTCCCATCTCGTCCTCCAGAACCCTTCATATTCCTTGGTATACAACCATGAATCAACAGCAGTAACCATGGCATTTGCATCAGTTCTTCCAACTGGTTTTCCCAACCTCGGATAACACAATCCCAAGACAACAATTCGGTCGCCATTCCAAGTTCATACCCCTAGTCGCCGACGGCAAGAACTCCGACTGTAGCTCTTGATACTTTCACTCTCACTGCCGGCTTTGAGAACCGCAATTTCCTTTCATTTTGATGAAGGCTGGGACATGCCTTGGATGCTTTAAATATTCCACAACCAAAATGTAATGGAGAAGTGCCACGTCCACTTAGTAAACCCACTCTAAAACGTACATACATTATACATCTGTAGTGGTCTCTGACCCATTCCATTATGACGCCTCTGGTGGAATTCACTTACTTAACAAAGAGAGTTCTTTTGCTACCATGTTTTGTCCTCTTCCCTTGAGTGCTTATTAATCTTCTGGCCTTCATATGGTCTCAGTGGGTTGCATAGAAAAATAGTTCATCCGTCTTTGATGCAGTAAACCGTAACATTGGAGCTTTTAGTCGCAAACACCATTTTAACTTCAATCATTTATTTTCGGATGATCCAATTCATTTGTACTTTCTACGTAAGCATTAAAATAATGATATTAATCAAAATGTCCAGTACTAGCTAATATAAATATGTGTATAAATATAGTATTTATGTGCTTATCAGAATGCGAAGACACGGATGAATATGTAACAAATATACAAGGTTTTCCAAAATACACCCTAGCATCTGTGATTCATATAGTAGTTGATAGCATATTTCAGACTCATATGGTCTTAAGATCATGTAACTGGTTTAAAACACATACCTTCGGTACTTTTTCAGATATTGCGATACGAGATTGGCTTCCGTTGAGTAGATCCGGTGATTTCACAGCCTCAGAATGTTTTGGTTGACTTACCTGCATCAGAAAATTGAAATGAAAGTTGTACCTTGTTTTTGCAGTGAAACTATTTAAGCAAAATGCACAACTGACTCACAATCAAATAGCTAACCACATATCTTGTTCTATAAGATTCTCCAAAATATACACTAACGTCCGTGATTCATATAGCTGATAACATATCCGTCTCTTATATCAAACAAGATATATATATATATATAACTGGTTTGTGTAAAAACATATCCAATGAGTTAATAAAGAAAACAAGCATAGCAACCAACCTTTTGATCCAAGATGGTTTGATTTGATGGCCAACAAATTTCAGCATCACCAACATCTTTTAAAGTTTTTATCCCAGAAGATGTGCCAAAGGGTAATTTGATGGTTTCATTTAGTACTTCACTAACCATGACGTTATATCATGTAACCTCACCCGTCATTCCTGACTTCATTTTATAAGATACCTTCTTTGAAGAGTAAGCTCTACCAATGGCAACAATGTTGTCCTTTTCTCCAAACCAAAGTTTGCATCCTGTGCCCTGCAGAAACACAAGGCGCATGAGAGATAGTAAATGGAAAATTCAAAATTTAAATGCATTGGAAAACCATACATCAATGGTAACTTTTTCAGATGGCACATTCTGAGATTCCCCAGTGGATGAAGGAGACGAAGACTTCTTTTTTGATACTAAAGACGGCTGGGATTCAGTAGAAACGGTCGGCGTTTTAGTACAAGGAGAGACCCGCTTCGCGGACCCTTTGGTGCTTTCAGATGACTTCTGTGGACCGGATTTCCCATGTTTTTTTTTGAAGTTGCTTAACTGATTCTGGACCTATGTTATTCTTAGATCGATTGGAGGCGTTGATAGGTCCTTATCCTGTGACTGTAGTTGAACACATTGTTTGAAAAAAATCAGATACTGTCTGCCAATTTTTTCAAAAAATTACACAATCTAATCAAAACTCGGTTCACTTACCTCTCCTCCAGACTTGCTGATACTGTTGCCCACAATTTTCGCAATGTCGACTCCTTGAGATAACAAGTTATCTGTCAATCTCTGATACGCATTTTTAGTAGACTCTAATTCTTTCTCCTTAGCTTTCAGCTTTTCACGCAGTTCATCGTTCTCTTTCGAGTGTCTTGGTTTTCTTCTATTTGGAAAGTAAAGGGTTGCCGTCATTCCAAAGCCATCCCCCTTGACACGTCCACCCTTATCCGGGCCGATCGCAACTGTTAGGGCATCCTCTTATGACCAACCGTTAGAGTTCCCTCTCGAATCATCTTCTGCTTCTCTTCCTGTTCAAATAATGTGTTAAATTCTGATTTAAACCTTGCGCAATTACTGTGCACTTACTTTGGTAAAAAACATGAGGACTGTAAAGTTTCTGTTTTCTCACAACTTCATATGTCTTCTTCCTGACAAACTCGTCTGGAACAATTCTGTCTTTGTTTTCGCGTGCTCTTGCCCACATGAAGCACCGGTCTTCAAGATCTTCTTCGGCAACATTTCCGCTTTGGACCTAGTAGTTACCAGAAACAAGTAAGGATTTACATCCGCACAGATATTAACTGTGTAAAACAGAAACCTATTCCAAAGCGTCTAATGTGACAAAATTACAGATTGGTGTAAGATGACACATCCCTATACCGTTTTAAGTTTCTGCATATATGAGACACGCAACACGACATACAAAACATAAGTATCTGATATGGCCGATTTTACTGTGCAGTGTATAATAAATAAGACAACAGACTTACTAATTTTAGTGTTAATCCCGATTATCCTCCTCGTCCCGTCCGATGTGGGAACTTGGATTGTGATATTTCCTTTCTTCCCCTTTCTTAATTTTTCTTGCAGAGGAAATAAAAATAATTTCATTAGTATGCTGGGATAGACAATAAGAACGAAACACAAAATCAGAAAAATCAATGTGTATTCCATACCTTAAATATAGCCGATTTTAGTACATGATTAAGGTAATTGTCCCAGTTCTCTTGGCCCATTACCGTTTCGTACTTTTTGGGGAAAGTTCTTAGTTTGTGCGGCATTTCCAGGAAGGGTTTTACATGATTGTTGTACAATTTCCTTCTGAAGTCCCGCAGCTGAACATGTAGACGCTTCATGACCACTCGCTTCAGCTCATGGGGCACCTCATAATGAAGCTGCAATAACATCTAATGTATGTTAATCACAGACTCACAGTTAGACAACAAAAACGACGAATTGGTAACCGCATATGCATACCAGAATTTTCTCCCACATATTTTCTTTTGTTGTTGAAGGGACTTCCTTCCAACATAAATGTTTTATGCCAACCATATCACCGACCAAATAGCCTAGGTAACTACTGAATTCAATTCTATGGTTACCAATAGGCCGGAACATTTTGTCAAATTCAATATCCCTTCTTTTGGCATCTTTTATCGAGAAGTCTCTATGCAGCTTCAATATTCTTGTCATTCCCCTCTCTTTTATGATCACTTCTGTAGAGTCTTCTTGTTGTGTCTTCTTTTCTGCTTCTGGAGCATTTTCCAATTATTTTTCTTCTAACACCTCCAAATCATCATTTTCAGAATCTTCTGACTCTGGAAATAACCGAGGCAACATATGAAACCATGTGATGTTTAAGTAGAAACAAGTAAGTACAAGGTTTCGCACATTACCTGTTAAGTCTTCAAATCTAGCAGTGTGGAGCATATCTCCACCATCATCGTCATCTGATTGTACAATGTCATCATGACTCTCATCTAAATCCACCGTTTCTTCATCAGAATCCCCCTCAACATCTGATTCCCTCCATTGGTCGTAATCATCATCTTCTGCCATGACAAAAGCTGTGTAGGTACGTGCATCTCAGTTAGGAATTTGAGCTTATTTTGGAAAATATTAGCTAAACCTAACAGGATAGGCAACATGTGTTACACCTATTTTCTATTATATGAAAAGAAAACAAACATGAACTCAGTGATGCATGTAACTTGAGGCTAAAACATCACTGCAACACACAAAATCTCCTCATGATTATTGTGTTATCCACAAAGCGAAAGGTACCGGTTAAACGGTCTTATATAACTTTTTGTTACAAAAGCCAAGAGCACTAAAGCACCAGATAATGATTATCCATTTTTAGCTTGAAGATATAGTCAAATTGGCCAACCAGCAACATGGTATTATTAAAAGTGGCAACTTAAAATACAGACGTTACAGGCTCGCCAAGTAACAGAGACTCAAATGATTAAATCTTGAGAAGCCTTGTATATAAATATGATTGACACAACATCGTCGATCAAAGTAGAGTTATTAACTCTCAATCAAAATCCAACCCAAACAATAACAAAAACCCTAGAAAAAAATTAGCATCGTTAAGTTTTTTATTTTTTTATTTTGTAAAACCTAACTAACTAGTAAAGCCTAACTAAGTAACATGAAAGAAAGATCCTTACCTAAATCTTATAATAGTTCATGCATGTAACTTAAGCCTAAAATATTATTGTTGTAACAAAATGAAATCACATCTCATCGTACAACCCGTGATTGTCATTAACTTGTTCTTTGATACAGCCGAATAAAAACCCTAATCATGCTTTAACAAGTAAACCTATAAGATCTAACATCTGATTCCATGAGATCAAACAAAAAATCTAACATAAATTTAATATTCATTCGATAATGGGTTGTAGAAATATTACCAGCAACAAAGATCGAGTTTAAAGAGGTAGATTCCTTGTAAAGATTAGAGATAGTAATAGAATAAAAACCCTACTCATGCTTTAACTAGTAAACCTATAAGAAGTGATAGAATAAAAACCCTAATCATGCTTTAACTAGTAAACCTATAAGATCTAACATCTGATTCCATGAGATCGAACAAAAAATCTAACATCAATTTAATATTCATTCGATAATGGGTTGTAGAAATAATACCAACAACAAAGATCGAGTCTGAAGAGGTAGGTTCCTTGTAAAGATTAGAGACGATAGTAGTAGAATTATGATTTCATAGAGAGAATGAATCGAGTAATAAAAACTGAAAAAGTAGATCGAACTCATCTTTCTTTTTCTTTTTGGAATTTAACCAAACCATCAGGCGGGAATTGATTTTCCTTTTGAAATCATCCCGCCCAGTAAAATCCATTTTCATCACCCGCCAAACAAAAGATTTTTGGTGTTTTTCTTTTTTTATTTCCAAATTTTTGATGTGTAACCAATATGGTTAGTTTCCTTATTTTATGAGAGAATATATCGTAGACAGTTATGATAAAATTGTTTCCCAAAATTTTCGAAATTTTGTTTCCTATCTCTAACCAACTCGAGAAGAGGCTATAAAAAAGTACTTTCCTATTTCGAATAATATTTACCTTAATAATTTTAAGCTGGGTTGTCTCCTGTATTATTCTTGGTTTAGGGAGGAAACGTATGAATTATTAGTGGCACCTATGTAGGAAACGTATTATTCTAATCATACAGTAAGCTAATAAAGATAAATAAACTAAACCCATCCATTTTCATGTTCATCATTTCCAGAAAACATAAAGTTCAACGTGAATCATTCATCACATAAATGTCAACCTATCTATCAGCGTAAAAAGCCTCCATCTAGTGCAGTACTTAAAAAATAAATAAAACCACCACTGAAAACAAAATGGTCATCAAAAACCCTGTTTAAAAAGCAAAGAACTTGTTAGATGAGTCTGGTTCTTTGTCAGATTAGTCTGGTTCCTCATTCTCATCCAATCCATCATTAATCATCGTTATAGCAGTACTTTACTTTCAATAGCACTTTACTTGTTCAAACTCGTATTTTTGTTAAAAGTATTGGCAAGGAGATAATAAGATCAGACCTAAAGTGATAAATTGATTCTTATTGTTTACAGGGGGGGACTGTATTTTTCTACATTTCCTCCGTTCTTTCAGCTAATTATATTTATTTTTCCAAAAGAATGCACACCTCATAAATAAATAAATTTGCAAGAGTATATTGCATTCTGTAAACTCTATGAACTTGTAAATAATTATCTGATTTATTTCATGATTCCAATACCTAAATAATAAAAGAATTCATAAACATCACCTTCTTCTAAATGACAAAATTAGCAAACGAAACAAGAAACGAAAACAACTTTCAAAGCGTCCACAAAATGAAATCGATAAATCAAACCATATCATCAAAAAAAAACATATCAAATGAACCATCCCCCATCTTCAAACAATTCTTCTTGCAATGCTGAGGTGAACCTGATCACTCCAACCAGCAGGCTTGGGCGCCTTGTCATCCTCAGATTTGTCATTTTCTGCTTCATCAGGCTCCACATGCTTGTTAAGATCATGCTTGTTAACTTTTGGATTATCTGCCATATCCGGAACATCGGGACGATCTTCATCAATAATTTCAATAATAGAAGCAGGAGCATCATCATTTACAGTAGGAACATCAGCATCCTCAACGCTACTGATTACAGCGTCCAGAGGAACACCAGGAATAACATCAGCATAAATAGGAACATCATCATTGTCAACACTACTGACAACAGAACTAATTACAGCGTCGAGAGGAACACCAGGAACAGTAGTTATTCCGTCCACAGTAATGATAATCCTCAATTTACGAGGACCAGCCATCAGTCGAGGACATTTTTGGATCCTCTCTTCAGTTTCATCTCTACAGTCCCTCTTAGCAGAACTCATTTTTTCCTCTTAATACTCTATGAATTTTTTCTATGCTTGGTGTAATTTATATATATTTCTAAGGAAAACCCTAATTTCTTAGGTTTTCCATCATTATCTTAAATCACCTATTCTTTGGTATTTACATCGAATATTCTATCAATATAAGGAGATATGGAATGAATATTTTCATGTTTATCTAATTTCCTTTTTAATCTAATATACATAACGAACATAACAAACTAAAATAAATTATGATCTCATGAGATATATGGAATGAATATTTTCATATTTATCTAATTTCCTTTTTAATTTAATTACCTAGGTCGGTTGGGGTGGCCCGGCCGGCTGGACCATAGGTGTAACGCAAAAAAAAAAAAAACCAAATGTTGGCTAGTTAAACAATGACCCAACATTTAGCGGCAACACTTTCATGTTGATGCACGAAATTGAACATTTCAACATAGAAAAAAATCCAAACACCAAAACAAAAAAAAAAATACAAGGAAAAAAAAGCAACATAAATAACCCAAGGAATAAATTGTACATTTCAGCATAGAAAAAAATCCAAATACCAAAAAAAAAAAAAAACACAACTGCAAGAAAAAAAGCTACATAGATAAGCCTAGGAATGTGTTAGTGGCATGGACATCATGAGTACACGTTTCCGATTGTCCACCAAAATTCTTCAACGAGAACGCTCCTCATGTGAGGAATAATTGCAACCCTTGTTTCCCACGGTAGTGCCCCCCAAATTTCCGTCCAAGTTCTGGTGAGTGTATTGTAACGCAATAAACACCTATTCTGCCAAAATAAGAGTTCCTTGTTATTTATAAAGGCTATCGGGTTATGAGTCGGCCATTCATCCTCTTTAAAGAAAATGCTTATCTCATAATTCCAATTCCATTCCCCGCCAGGTGCCCATGTATGAATATTTTCTTTGGAAATGGGAGCCCAAAAATCTATCCGGGGCCGATCAATTCCCTCATGGATGTAGTAAAATAAAATGCGAACTCCGAACATGACCATCCCAAGTGATGGGTAAGTATTTATCCAAAATTCACTCCCAGGAATATGATGCGGGGGTGGCAAATGTTGATGGAACGTCTCGGTGTCCAAATTGAAAGATATTATGCCAATATCTTGCTGACAACAATCTATCCAAAAAATACAACCGTGTGCGTACACACCTGAACTCCGAAAAGTATAAGGAATCTCCCATGCTATGTTCCTCCATCCCCTCTTGTCTCCTAAAGTGTGTATTTGGACTTTACCATCCATGTGAATTCGAACTACCTTGTACTCATTGGTACGTTGACAGTATCTGAAACCCCCAATTACGTTGTATCGTGGATACCACGAAAGTACTTGATCCGTTGCAATTGGGATGCATAGTTGTGGCAGATGGAGGTGGTCACCAGTTTCTGGATTCATAATATATACAGGATCTTGTATGCCGTGGTGTGAAACATAAAAACAAACCAGACCATTGCAAGATCCAACTATTGGGTGCAACATAGTCCAATCATCATGGGTTCCATCATTCGGGGCATCATGATTGTTGGCTGTTACGATCGGGCTGAAATCTTCCTCTCTATAAAAGAGTTGGGTAACTTTATCTTTCCCCATTCTTGGTGTGACAAAAAGGAATCCAATTCTTTTGTCCCCAAGGATAGTATTCCATTCTTTGCATACACATTTGCTTGCTAAAACGATTTCTGTAGTTTGGAGGCGCTGAAGTATCTCGGTAGTTAATTCCGGCAACATATCCATCACTATTATACTGATGAAAGATTATCAAAAAAAAAAAAATTACAAGCTTTTAGGATTTTCTTATTGTGAATGCTACAAGCAAATACGAGTATAAAGTATATATATATATAGACATCCAATATACCTGTTGGCGAATGGTCCGTCAGTCTAGGACGTTTTTGGATCCTCTCGTCAATTTCATATCAACAATCCCTCTTAATACTCTATGTTAGTTTTTTTCTATGCTTGGTGTAATTTGAAAACTCTAATTTTTTAGGTTTTCCATCATTATCTTAAATCACGATTCTTTGGTATTTACACCGAATATTTCAATTTCCATATTACTAAAAAATGAGATATTGTAGCAGTATAATGAGATATGGAATGAATATTTTCATGTTTATCTAATTTCCTTTTTAATCTAATATATACATTCCGAACATAACAAACTTAAAATAAATCATGATCTCTTAAGAAATACCCAAATAATTTTTCTACTTTCGACTAATTACCTAGGTGGGTTGGGGTGGCCCGGACGGCTGGACCATAGGTGTAACGCAGAAAAAGGAAAAAAACCAAAGGTTGTCTAGTTAAACAATGACCCAAACTAAATTGTACATTTCAACATAGAAAATAATCCAAACACCAAAAAAAAAAAAAAACACACAACTACAAGAGAAAAAAAAGCTACATACCCAAGGAATAAATTGTACAGAGGAAAAAAATCCGAATCCAAATACAAATACAAAGAAAAACAAAAAAAAACACAACTACAAGAAAAAAAAAAGCTACATAGATAACCCAAGGAATGTGTTAGTGGCATGGACATCATGAGTACATGTTTCCGATTGTCCACCAAAATTCTTCAACGAGACAGCGCTCCTCATATGAGGAATACTTGCAACCTTGCTTGTTTCCCACAGTTGTGTCCCCCAAATTTCCGTCCAAGTTTTGGTGAGTGCATTTTAACGCAATAAACGCCATTCTGCCACAATAGGAGGTCCTTGTTTTTTCCAAAAGCTATCGGGTAATAGGCCGGCCACCCTTCATCCTCATCCTTTTCCAAGAAAATGCTTATCTTATGATTCCAATTCCATTCCCCGCCAGGTGCCCATGTATGAATATTTTTTTTGGAAATGGGTGCCCAGAAATCTATCCGGGCTGATTAATCCCCTCATCACAGCAGGCCTCATGGATGTAGTAAAATAAAAGGAGAACTCCGAACATAACCATCCCAAGTGATGGGAATTCACTCCTAGGAATATGATGCGGGGGTCCCTAATGTTGATGAAATGTCCCAGTGTCCAAATTGAAAGAAACTATGCCACTATCCCACTGAAAACAATCCTTCCAAAAAATACAACCATGTGCGTACACACCTGAACTCCTAAAAATATAAGGAATCTCCCATGCTATGTTCCACCATCCTTTCTTGTCTCCTAGAGTGTGTATTTGAACTTTACCATCCATGTGAATTCGAACTACCTTGTATTCATCAATACGTTGACAGTATCCGAAACCCCCAATTACAGGATACCAAGAAAGTACTTGATCTCGTGCAATAATTGGGATGCATAGTTGTGGCAGATGTAGGTGCTCACCAGTTTCTGTATTCATAACATATACAGGATCTTGTATGTCGTGGTGTGAAACATAAAAACAGATCAGACCATTGCAAGATCCAACTATTGGGTGCAACTTAGTGAAATCTTCATGGGTTCCATCATTCGGGGAGTCGTGATTGTTGGCTGTTACGATCGGGCTGAAATCTTCCTCTCTATAAAAGAGTTGAGTAGTTTCTTTCCCTATTCTTGGTGTGACACCAAAAAGGAGTCCAATTCTTTTGTCCCCGAGGATAGTATTCCACTCTTCGGAAACACATTTGCTTGCTAAAATGCTTTCTGCAGTTTGGAGGTGTTGTAGTATCTCGGTAGTTAATTCCGACAACATATCCATCACTATTATACTGATGAAAGATTATCAATTTTTTTTTAAAGCATTTAAGATTTTCTTAATATTGTAGAATGTACAAGCAGATACGAGTAATGCTTATGTAGACATCCAATACACCTGTTGGCGAATGGTTGCGTCCTTGATGAGTAGGCATTATTTAAAAGGTCGCGTCTTTAATGAGCAGACAAGTAACGCATATTTGCATGTCTTATCTTTGAAAGGTCACGTCCTAAATGAGCAGGCAAGTAAAGCATATTTGCCCGTTTTATCTTATAAGCGGTTATAGCTTAAACCTATAACTGAATTTTTATTTAAAAGGAAACAAAATCTAAAGGATAACCATTATGTCATGAAGTAGGTATGAAAAGACACCAATTCACTAATGCTGACCTCCTGGAAGTAGAATACCCGTCACGACAACATCTTAATATTTACAACGACATTGGTTGATAGTATAAAACAGGAACTATCCATAAAATACAAAACGTGAATTTATCACTACAAATATGGGATAATGGTACCATAATTTATGTATCTCTCTTTTTTTCCATTTATGTTATGGTTTTGTGTTTTGGTGTCAAACACCAGTTTCAAATCAATAATTCGTCTACAAAAAGAATCCCGATTAGTCACAAAATCTTTTCCATTTGTGTGCATTTTCAAGAATATCATCATTGATTTGTCTATCAATCACTTATACCATTTGCATCTCAAATTCTCACTTCTTTTTACATTTTTCTTTTCTCTCTCGGATTTTATTATAATTGTTGAAGAATAAACCAAGATATTATGAAGAATAAACCAATATGGTTGAGTCAACTGGTACAGTTGACATGAAGAATAAACCAATATGGTTGAGTCAACTGGTACAATTGACATGAAGTGAATGGATCAACAACTCTTGTTGACATGGTACGGTTTATAGAAGTTTATTTGGGTTGCAAGTATTACTGGTTTTAAGAGTTTATTTACGTGAGAATTGTCTAGAAGTTTCTTTGTTAGAGTTTTATTATGTTTGGAAAGTTATTTTTCTTGAGAGTCAAGTTTGTTACTCATATAAATAGGCTGTTGAGCCATGAGTCGAAATACATCAATACATGAGTCGAAATACATCAATCATGAGAAGTTTGTTTGAGTTTTAGTTCTGTGTTCCTTTCATCAAGTCTTTGATATCAGATTTTCTACAATAATGAACACATAAAAGTCTCCCTATAGATTCGCAAAAATTTATAGCCATAAATACAACTGGGATACAGAAATGCCTCCCTATATACCAAATTGACCACCATAAAAGAAAATCTCCCTCTAAATTAGTCGGGAATATGTTTAAAAGCATTAACTCCATTAAATAAAATACCAACCATTATTACCCAAAATAAGACCAACTTTGATTCTTCAGATTTCAAAAACAACTTTTAGTCCAAGCAAGATACGAAAAAAAATAATCAAAGATGAGAAATAATACTTTTAAAAATATATAGTATATATATATTGAACACCAAACTACATTACTCTAATCAAAACAAAAACAAAAACACTACACTCGGAATATGTTTGTGGCATGGTCATCGTCAGTACATGTTTCCGATTGTCCTCCAAAATTTCTCAACGAGACGGTGCTCCTCATGTGAGGAATAACTCTAACCTTTGCCCACCTTATCTCCGCAATTTCTGTCAAAGTTCAGGTGAGTTCATTATAACGCGCTAAACAATGGTTGTTTTGCAATAGGACGTCATTGTTCTTTCCCAAGGCTATAAGCTTATAAGGCGACCACTATATATTTGAAGGCTCTTCCAAGACAATGCTCCTCTTAAGTTCCCAATTCCATTCTACACCGGGTGCCCGTGCATGAATATCATTATCCGAAATGGGTGCCCAAAAATCAATCCGGAGATCATAAATATCGTGAATGTTGTAAAATAAAAGGCGAACTCCAGACAAGACCATTCCAAGTTTTGGAGTACTAAAACCACCATTCTCATAAATATGATGCGGGGGTGGCGAATATGACTGGAATGTACCATTGTCCAAATTGAAAGATACTATCTGAATATTGTCATAAAAATAATGATTTATCCAAAAAATACAACCATGTGCGTACACACCTGAATCCCAAAAAGTAAAAGGAAAATATCCGATGTTCCTCCATCCCCTGTTGTCGCCTAGAGTGTGTACGTCCACTTTACCGTCCACTTGAATTCGAACTACTTTGTATTCACCGGTATGTTGACAATAGCCGAACCCCCCTACGACGAATCGTGGATCCCAACTAATTTGTGGCGTTGGTGTTGGATCGCATATTTGTGGCAGATGGAGGTGCTCACCCGTTGTTGGATTCATAATATAGATAGGATCTTGTATGCCGTGGTGTGAAACATAAAAACATACCAGACCATTACAAGATCCAACGATTGGGTGTGACATGTTTTCATCATAGGATCAGCTAATATTCCAGGTACCATTGTTTCCAAATAACATATGATAGAAATCTCCCATCATCATGTAGTAATCTTCCTCCTCAATTTGTTCTCTGTAGAAGAGTTGCATAACTTTTTCTTCTCTCACTTTTTGAGTGAAACCGAAAAGGAGTCCAATTCTTTTGTCTGCAAGGACAGAATTCCACTCTTTGTATACACATTTGCTTGCCAAAATACCTTCTGTACTTGGGAGGAGGTGTAGTATCTCGGGAGTTAAATCCGTCAACATTTCCATTACTATTACTGGTGAAATATTTTTTTTAATGTAGAAGTATTTAGGATTTCGTTTTTGTTGAATGCTTATATAGACATCCAATGGATGAAATATGTGTCCCCACACAACACACCTGTTGGAATTTTCACATATTTTGGTGTTTCAAAATCTATTCGGTTAATATGAAGCGTAATACGAAGGGGTGCGAACCGTTACACCGTTTGGCCAATGGTCGCATCCTTAATCAGCATGCCTTATTTAAAAATCCATGATCCAAACAAGAAACGGATATTTTCACGTGTTTGTGTTTATTCCAGTTTATAAACATTCTATTTATGTGTCCATTGCAAATTTAAAAATTAGGGTTATGACCATAGTATATTGATCTTTTGAAGACAAGAAATTAGGGTTATGACCATAGTATATTAATCTTTTGAAGAAAAAAAAATGATCCCAATATACATTGATATTGCCAATCATATATAAATGTAATTTATGGTGTTGACCAATATACGAAAGCCAAAAGAGAATTTAGGCATGGTTATAGCGCTTGGCTGGACGGAATTGTTGTGCATGGCTTTGAGTAGGTGTGAATTACCGAGAGAATTACACCAAAAATAGAAATTTGTTCAGAGAAGATTAGGCATGGCGAATCATGGAGAGAGATACTTCAGATACCTACAGATTTGGCAAGAGTTTAGCCAAGGCATGCACATTAGCGAAGAGTACATGATTATGATCTACTGTAAGATAAAGCATATATGTACTCAATCAACATGGTTGTGTTTATGCAATTTTTTCGTGCTATTTTTCCGTATTTAGATAAATCATACTATATACTAAAATCAATGTGGTGTTGTACGCGTATATGAGAATATATTTATCAATATGGAAACTGTTATATTTTGTTTATTTGAGAGTGATATGCGGAATACAACTAAATTAGGTAATTGGAGATAATGCTCCTAACCTAGAAAAAATTAGGGTTTTTTCAATATATATATATATATACCACATCAGCATAAAAGATAGATTGATATATTAGAGGAAGAAAATGAGTTCCAATAAGAGGATTAAAACAACTCCAAGAATAGTAATGGATGTACCTACAAAGCTAAGGATCACCATAACTATTGATGGCGTGTGTAAGGTTCCTGGCATGCCCATGTTAGCTGAAGTTCAAGCTCACGTTGACAATCTTACTCTTCCTGCTTCTGCTTCTGCTTCTGTTGAAATGGATGGTGTCCATGCTCCCATTCCTTCGAATGAGCCTGTTGGTGAAACTGTGTCTGGCGCACCAGAAATACCCAGGGAGACACCTCTAGAGCAAAAGGTGCTTGAAGTTCCAGCACAGCCTGCTAATGATGCAACACGAGTACCAGGTCCATATGCGATGATTTTAGTTGAGCAGATAATCAAAGAAACTTTTGAATAATGTGGTTTTTGTTTTTAGAAATTGTTTATTTTGATTAATTATTTTTTTAAATATTGAGGATGTTGGTATTATTTTTCTTGGTTTAGTTTTATAAAAAATATTGGTTCTTTAAATTCTTTGCTTGATTTTTGTTTGTTAATCAGTCATTTTTAATTAACTCGTTGAGTCAACGCAATTCAGTGGTCAAAATACATTCTAGATTAGAATTAGATGTGTATATGCCTCCACCAGCACCAAGTAGTTTTGTGGGTCAGTGGAATCATGTAGGTTTCACCGGACTCAATCTTGAGTCAAGTTATTACAGCTTTGACGGATGATCTACTGCTTGTTATACCTTTTGTTAATAAACTTAGACTCAGTTATAGTGTTCAACTACAAGAGAAAAAAAAGCTACATACCCAAGGAATAAATTGTACTTTGGAAAAAAATCCAAATCCAAATACAAAAAAACAAAAAACAACACAACTACAAGAAAAAAAAAGCTACATAGATAACCCAAGGAATGTGTTAGTGGCATGGACATCATGAGTACATGTTTCCGATTGTCCACCAAAATTCTTCAACGAGACAGCGCTCCTCATATGAGGAATAATTGCAACCTTGCTTGTTTCCCATAGTTGAGTCCCCAAAATTTCCGTCCAAGTTCTGGTGAGTGTATTGTAACGCAATAAACGCCCGTTCTGCCACAATAGGAGGTCCTTGTTTTTTCCAAAAGCTATCAGGTAATAGGCCGTCCACCCTTCATCCTCATCCTTTTCCAAGAAAATGCTTATCTTATGATTCCAATTCCATTCCCCACCAGGTGCCCATGTATGAATATTTTTTTTGGAAATGGGTGCCCAGAAATCTATCCGGGGCTGATTAATCCCCTTATCACAGCAGACCTCATGGATGTAGTAAAATAAAAGGAGAACTTCGAACATAACCATCCCAACTGATGAGAATCCACTCCTAGGAATATGATGCGGGGGTCGCGAATGTTGATGAAATGTCTCACTGTCCAAATTGAAAGAAACTATGCCACTATCCCACTGACAACAATCCTTCCAAAAAATACAACCATGTGCGTACACACCTGAACTCCGAAAAATATAAGGAATCTCCCATGCTATGTTCCTCCATCCTTTCTTGTCTCCTAGAGTGTGTATTTGAACTTTACCATCCATGTGAATTCGAACTACCTTGTACTCATCGGTACATTGACAGTATCTGAAACCCCCAATTACAGGATACCAAGAAAGTACTTGATCTCGTGCAATAATTGGGATGCATAGTTGTGGCAGATGTAGGTGCTCACCAGTTTCTGGATTCATAACATATACATTATACTGTATGCCGTGGTGTGAAACATAAAAACAGACCAGACTATTGCAAGATCCAACTATTGGGTGCAACTTAGTCAAATATTCATGGGTTCCATCATTCGGGGCGTCGTGATTGTTGGATGTTACGATCGGGCTGAAATCTTCCTCTCTATAAAAGAGTTGAGTAACTTCTTTCCCTATTCTTGGTGTGACACCAAAAAGGAGTCCAATTCTTTTGTCACCGAGGATAGTATTCCACTCTTTGGAAACACATTTGCTTGCTAAAATGCTTTCTGCAGTGTGGAGGTGTTGTAGTATCTCGGTAGTTAATTCCGGCAACATATCCATCACTATTATACTGATGAAAGATTATCAATTTTTTTTAAAGCATTTAAGATTTTCTTAATATTGTAGAATGCTACAAGCAGATACGAGTAATGCTTATATAGACATCCAATACACATGTTGGCGAATGGTTGCATCCTTGATGAGCAGGCATTATTTGAAAGGTCGCGTCTTTAATGAGCAGACAAGTAACGCATATTTGCATGTTTTATCTTTGAAAGGTCGCGTCCTTAATGAGCAGGCAAGTAAAGCATATTTGCCCGTTTTATCTTATAAACGGTTATAGCTTAAACCTATAATTGAATTTTTATTTAAAAGGAAACAAAATCTAAAGGATAACCATTACGTCATGAAGTAGGTATGAAAAGACACCAATTCACTAATGCTGACCTCCTGGAATTAGAATACCCGTCACGACAACATCTTAATATTTACAACGACATTGGTTGATAAGATAAAACAGGAACTATCCATAAAATACAAAACGTGAATTTATCACTACAAATATGGGCTAATGGTACCATAATTTATGTATCTCTCTTTTTGCCCATTTATGTTCTGGTTTTGTGTTTTGGTGTCAAACACCAGTTTCAAATCAATAATTCGTCTACAAAAAGAATCCCGATTAGTCACAAAATCTTTTTCATTCGTGTGCATTTTCAAGAACATCATCATTGATTTGTCTATCAATCACTTATACCATTTGCATCTCAAATTCTCACTTCTTTTTACATTTTTCTTTTCCCCTCTCGGATTTTATTATAATTGTTGAAGAATAAACCAAGATACTATGAAGAATAAACCAATATGGTTGAGTCAACTGGTACAGTTGACATGAAGAATAAATCAATATGGTTGAGTCAACTGGTACAGTTGACATGAAGTGAATGGATCAACAACTCTTGTTGACATGGTACGGTTTATACTAGTTTTAAGAGTTTATTTACGTGAGAATTGTCTAGAAGTTTCTTTGTTAGAATTTGATTATGTTTGGAAAGTTATTTTTCTTGAGAGTCAAGTTTGTTACTCATATAAATAGGCTGTTGAGCCATGAGTCGAAATACATCAATCCATGAGTCGAAATACATCAATCAAGAGAAGTTTGTTTGAGTTTTAGTTCTGTGTTCCTTTCATAAAGTCTTTGATATCAGATTTTCTACAATAATGAACACATAAAAGTCTCCCTATAGATTCGCAAAATTTATAACCATAAATACAACTGGAATACAAAAATGCCTCCCTATATACCAAATTGACCACCATAAAAGAAAATCCCCCTCTAAATTAGTCGGGAATATGTTTAAAAGCATTAACTCTATTAAATAAAATACCAACCATTATTACCCGAAATAAGACCAACTCTGATTCTTCAGATTTCAAAAACAACTTTTAGTCCAAACAAGATATGAAGTTTTTTTTAATCAAAGATGAGAAATAGTACTTTTAAAAATATATAGTATATATATATATATTGAACACCAAACTACATTACTCTAATCAAAAAAAAAAAAACACTACACTCGGAATATGTTTGTGGCATGGTCATCGTCAGTACATGTTTCTGATTGTCCTCCAAAATTCCTCAACGAGACGGCGCTCCTGTGAGGAATAACTCTAACCTTTGCCCACCTTATCTCCGCAATTTCTGTCAAAGTTCTGGTGAGTTCATTATAACGCGCTAAACAACGGTTGTTTTACAATAGGACTTCGTTGTTCTTTCCCAAGGCTATAAGCTTATAATCCGGCCACCATAGATTCGAAGTCTCTTCCAAGACAATGCTCCTCTTAAGTTCCCAATTCCATTCTACACCAGGTGCCCGTGCATGAATATCATTATCCGAAATGGGTGCCCAAAAATCAATCCGAAGATCATAAATATCGTGAATGTTGTAAAATAAAAGGCGAACTCCAGACAAGACCATTCCAAGTTTTGGAGTACTGAAACCACCATTCTCATAAATATGATGCGGGGGTGGTGAATGTGACTGGAATGTCTCATTTGTCCAAA
Organism: Papaver somniferum; assembly: GCF_003573695.1. Classification (NCBI taxonomy): domain Eukaryota; kingdom Viridiplantae; phylum Streptophyta; class Magnoliopsida; order Ranunculales; family Papaveraceae; genus Papaver; species Papaver somniferum. Next base: position 21,521,998 of record NC_039358.1, read on the forward strand.
TTGAAAGATACTATCTGAATATTGTCATAAAAATAATGATTTATCCAAAAAATACAACCATGTGCGTACACACCTAAATCCCAAAAAGTAAAAGGAAAATATCCGATGTTCCTCCATCCCCTGTTGTCGCCTAGAGTGTGTACGTCCACTTTACCGTCCACTTGAATTCGAACTACTTTGTATTCACTGGTATGTTGACAATAGCCGAACCCCCCTACGATGAATCGTGGATCCCAACTAATTTGTGGCGTTGGTGTTGGATCGCATATTTGTGGCAGATGGAGGTGCTCACCCGTTGTTGGTTTCATAATATAGATAGGATCTTGTATGCCGTGGTGTGAAACATAAAAACATACCAGACCATTACAAGATCCAACGATTGGGTGTGACAAGTTTTCATAGGATCGGATAATATTCCAGGTACCATTGTTTCCAAATAACATCTGATAGAATTCTCCCATCATCGTGTAGTAATCTTCCTCTTCAATTTGTTCTCTATAGAAGAGTTGCGTAACTTTTTCTTCTGTCACTTTTTGAGTGAAACCGAAAAGGAGTCCAATTCTTTTGTCTGCAAGGACAGAATTCCACTCTTTGCATACACATTTGCTTGAAAAAATACCTTCTGTACTTGGGAGGAGGTGTAGTATCTCGGGAGTTAAATCCGGCAACATTTCCATTACTATTACTGGTGAAATATTTTTTTTTAATGTATTGCTAAAATGCTTTATGCAGTTTGGAGGTGTTGTAGTATCTCGGTAGTTAATTCCGGCAACATATCCATCACTATTATACTGATGAAAGATTATAACTTTTTTTTTAAAAGCATTTAAGATTTTCTTAATATTGTAGAATGCTACAAGCAGATACGAGTAATGCTTATATAGACATCCAATACACCTGTTGGCGAATGGTTGCGTCCTTGATGAGCAGGCATTATTTGAAAGGTCGCGTCTTTAATGAGCAGACAAGTAACGCATATTTGCATGTTTTATCTTTGAAAGGTCGCGTCCTTAATGAGCAGGCAAGTAAAGCATATTTGCCCGTTTTATCTTATAAGCGGTTATAGCTTAAACCTATAACTGAATTTTTATTTAAAAGGAATCAAAATCTAAAGGATAACCATTACGTCATGAAGTAGGTATGAAAAGACAACAATTCACTAATGCTGACCTCCTGGAATTAGAATACCCGTCATGACAACATCTTAATATTTACAACGGTATTGGTTGATAATATAAAACAGGAACTATCCATAAAATACAAAACGTGAATTTATCACTACAAATATGGGCTAATGGTACCATAATTTATGTATCTCTCTTTTTGCCCATTTGTGTTCTAGTTTTTTGTTTTGGTGTCAAACACCAGTTTCAAATCAATAATTCGTCTACAAAAAGAATCCCGATTAGTCACAAAATCTTTTTCATTCGTGTGCATTTTCAAGAATATCATCATTGATTTGTCTATCAATCACTTATACCATTTGCATCTCAAATTCTCACTTCTTTTTACATTTTTCTTTTCCATTCTCGGATTTTATTATTATTGTTGAAGAATAAACCAAGATACTATGAAGAATAAATCAATATGGTTGAGTCAACTGGTACAGTTGATATGAAGAATAAACCAATATGGTTGAGTCAACTGGTACAGTTGACATGAAGTGAATGGATCAACAACTCTTGTTGACATGGTACGGTTTATAGAAGTTTATTTGGGTTGCAAGTATTACTGGTTTTAAGAGTTTATTTACGTGAGAATTGTCTAGAAGTTTCTTTGTTAGAGTTTGATTATGTTTGGAAAGTTATTTTTCTTGAGAGTCAAGTTTGTTACTCATATAAATAGGTTGTTGAGCCATGAGTCGAAATACATCAATCCATGAGTCGAAATACATCAATCAAGAGAAGTTTGTTTGAGTTTTAGTTCTGTGTTCCTTTCATCAAGTCTTTGATATCAGATTTTCTACAATAATGAACACATAAAAGTCTCCCTATAGATTCGCAAAATTTATAACCATAAATACAACTGGAATACAAAAATGCCTCCCTATATACCAAATTGACCACCATAAAAGAAAATCCCCCTCTAAATTAGTCGGGAATATGTTTAAAAGCATTAACTCCATTAAATAAAATACCAACCATTATTACCCAAAATAAGACCAACTCTGATTCTTCAAATTTCAAAAACAACTTTTAGTCCAAACAAGATACGAAAAAAAAAATCAAAGATGAGAAATAATATTTTTAAAAATATATAGTATATATATATTGAACACCAAACTACAAAAAAAAAAACAAAAACACTACACTCGGAATATGTTTGTGGCATGGTCATCGTCAGTACATGTTTCTGATTGTTCTCCAAAATTCCTCAACGAGACGGCGCTCCTCATGTGAGGAATAACTCTAACCTTTGCGCACCTTATCTCCGCAATTTCTGTCAAAGTTCTGGTGAGTTTATTATAACGCGCTAAACAGCGGTTGTTTTGCAATAGGACGTCGTTGTTCTTTCCCAAGGCTATAAGCTTATAAGGCGGCCACCATAGATTCGAAGGCTCTTCCAAGATAATGCTCCTCTTAAGTTCCCAATTCCATTCTACACCGGGTGCCCGTGCATGAATATCATTATCCGAAATGGGTGCCCAAAAATCAATCCGGAGATCATAAATATCGTGAATGTTGTAAAATAAAAGGCGAACTCCAGACAAGACCATTTCAAGTTTTGGAGTACTGAAACCACCATTCTCATAAATATGATGCGGGGGTGGCGAATGTGACTGGAATGTATCATTGTCCAAATTGAAAGATACTATCTGAATATTGTCATAAAAATAATGATTTATCCAAAAAATACAACCATGTGCGTACACACCTGAATCCCAAAAAGTAAAAGGAAAATATCTGATGTTCCTCCATCCCCTGTTGTCGCCTAGAGTGTGTACGTCCACTTTACCGTCCACTTGAATTCGAACTACTTTATATTCACCGGTATGTTGACAATAGCCGAACCCCCCTACGACGAATCGTGGATCCCAACTAATTTGTGGCGTTGGTGTTGGATCGCATATTTGTGGCAAATGGAGGTGCTCACCCGTTGTTGGATTCATAATATAGATAGGATCTTGTATGCCGTGGTGTGAAACATAAAAACATACCAGACCATTACAAGATCCAACGATTGGGTGTGACATGTTTTCATCATAGGATCGGATAATATTCCAGGTACCATTGTTTCCAAATAACATCTGATAGAAATCTCCCATCATCGTGTAATAATCTTCCTCCTCAATTTGTTCTCTGTAGAAGAGTTGCGTAACTTTTTCTTCTGTCACTTTTTGAGTGAAACCGAAAAGGAGTCCAATTATTTTGTCTGCATGAACAGAATTCCACTCTTTGCATACACATTTTCTTGCCAAAATACCTTCTGTACTTGGCAGGAGGTGTAGTATCTCGGGAGTTAAATCCGGCAACATTTCCATTACTATTACTGGTGAAATATTTTTTTTAATGTAGAAGTATTTAGGATTTCGTTTTTGTTGAATGATTATATAGACATCCAATGGATGCAATATGTTTCCCCACACAACACACCTATTGGAATTTTCACGTCTTTTGGTGTTTCAAAATATATTCGGTTAATGTGAAGCGTAATACGAAGGGGTGCGAACCGTTACACCGTTTGGCCAATGGTCACATCCTTAATCATCATGCCTTATTTAAAAATCCATGATCCAAACAAGAAACGAATATTTTCACATGTTTGTGTGAGATTTATTCCAGTTTATCAACATTCTATTTATGTGTCCATTGCAAATTTAAAAATTAGGGTTATGACCATAGTATATTAATCTTTTGAAGACAAGAAATTAGGGTTATGACCATAGTATATTAATCTTTTGAAGAAAAAAATGATGTCAATATATATTGCTATTGCCAATCATATATAGCTGTAATTTATGGTGTTCACCAATATACAAAATCCAAAAGAGAATTTGGGCATGGTTATAGCGCTTGGATGGACGGAATTGTTGCGCATGGCTTTGAGTAGGTGTGATTTACCGAGGGAATTACACCAAAAATAGAAATTTGTTCAGAGAAGATTAGGCATGCGAATCATGGAGAGAGATACTTCAGATACCTACAGATTTGGCAAGAGTTTAGACAAGGCATGCACATTAGCGAAGAGTACATGATTATGATCTACTGTAAGATAAAACATATATGTACTCAATCAACATGGTTGTGTTTACTCAATTTTTTCGTGCTATTTTTCCGTATTTAGATAAATCATACTATATACTAAAATTAATGTGGTGTTGTACGCGTATATGAGATATATTTATCAATATGGAAACTGTTATATTTTGTTTATTTGAGAGTGATATGCGGAATACAACTAAATTAGGTAATTGGAGATAATGCTCCTAACCTAGAAAAAATTAGGGTTTTTTCAATATATATATATATACCACACCAGCATAAAAGATAGATTGATATATTAGAGGAAGAAAATGAGTTCCAATAAGAGGATTAAAACAACTCCAAGGATAGTAATGGTTGTACCTACAAAGATAAGGATCACCATAACTATTGATGGCGTGTGTAAGGTTCCTGGCATGCCCCTGTTAGCTGAAGTTCAAGCTCATGTTGACAATCTTACTCTTCCTGCTTCTCCTTCTGTTGAAATGGATGGTGTCCATGCTCCCATTCCTTCGAATGATCCTGTTGGTGAAACTGTGTCTGGCGCACCAGAAATACCCAAGGAGACACCTCTAGAGCAAAAGGTACTTGAAGTTCCAGCACAGCCTGCTAATGCTGCAACACGAATACCAGATCCAGATGCGATGATTTTAGTTCAGCATATAATCAAAGAAACTTTTGAATAATGCGGTTTTTGTTTTTAGAAATTGTTTATTTTGATTTTTTTTTAAATATTGAGGATGTTGGTATTATTTTGCTTGGTATAGTTTTATAAAAATATTGTTTCTTTAAATTCTTTGCTTGATATTTGTTTGTTACTCAGTCATTTGTAATTAACTCGTTGAGTCAACACAATTCAGTGGTCAGAATACATTCTAGATTAGAATTAGATGTGTATATGCCTCCACCAGCACCAAGTAGTTTGGTGGGTCAGTGGAATCATGTAGGTTTCACCGGACTCAATCTTGAGTCAAGTTATTAGGGCTTTGACAGATGATCTACTGCTTGTTATACCTTTTGTTAATAAACTTAGACTCAGTTATAGTGTTTGGGTGTAGGATATTGTTACCATTAGTGAATCAAGATTGTAGTATGTTTTGAGAAGCAGTTTCTGCACTTTAGATGAAAAGCGTCTAGAATTAGGATTAGTACCTTACCTTGTACAGGATTCTAGTTCTGGATAGAATTCAGATAATGCTTTAGTAAATTCATAGATCATATAATACATTTCAACATACCAGATCTAAGAACCTGACGAATGAGTTTATTTGAGATAAACAGAAGAGCCTTTGTCGAACTCACATCACTTGGTTAATGAGAGTTGATACCAAACAAATTTGTTGTTCCTTTACTGTTTGGAATACGAACCAAAGGAATTGTTCCAAGTACGTGACTTATTCATAAGTTGGAGGCGTGGGAATAGAGACGGAACTAGGTGAATTATAGGTTTAGTTTCTTCGTCTCAACTATACGAAGTTGGTTTAATTTTGTGTAGCGGCTTAATCCTGAGAGTATTCAATTCTGGACAAGGTCCCGGGGTTTTTCTGCATTTGCGGTTTCCTCGTTAACAAAATCTTGTTGTGTCATTTACTTTTATTTTCCGCATTATAATTGTTTTATTATAATTAAAGTAAATTACACAAACGTTAATTCCTATTTACTTGATAAGCAATCCTATTGTGTTTGGTTAAGTGCGAACCTTTTTATCAAGTAACCATACTTCGTTGTTGTATTGTATCGATCTCGTATCCATAGACGATCACACAAAGTGTGAACCGATTAGTTGCATTGTCTCGACTCAGTCCATAGACAATCATTTTCGGAGAAAGGACTTATAGGTAGGAAAAGTTTTAGCTTGAGGTATATTTGGGTACCCTCGCATTTTTAATTGGTATCAGAGCAGGCAACTACGAAATGATCTAACAATCTGTGTTTGGTGCGATCTAACCTATAAGAATGAATCTAATAAGTGATTCAGTTAAAGTACCACCAAGATTTAATGGGACGAACAACCCATTATCGAAATCAGATACGAAAGTTTTTCTTCTATCCCGAGATTTTAATACTTGGTTATTAATCGAAGATGGATACCAGCAACCGATGGATTATTCAGAGTCAGAGTTTAAACGCTTAGCGTCATATACTCTTGAAGAAAGAGCTCTTGCAAATAAGAATTCAGATGGTTTGAATGCCATCATACATGCAGTTAGTCATGATCTTCTACATCATGTGCTGACCTGTAGAACTTCTAATGAGGCATGGGATATTCTTAAGAGCGTCTCCGAGGGAGATGAAGCTAGACTTCTTTCCCTTTCATCTGAATGAGAACATCTCAAAATGGATGGTAACGATACTTTCGAGGAGTTTAAATCTAAACTTTTTTGAGATTGTCAATGCATCTTTCTTTCTTGGAAAGGCTATACCTGAAAAGGAAATAGTATGCAAAATTCTCAGATCGTTACCATCCAGATACGAGTCTAAGAAACATGCCATAATAGAAGATAATGATCTTTCTCTACTTTCTCGGAGCTCTCTCGTAGGAAAGTTAAAGATCTTTGATAGAGAAATTCTGCTGAAGAATGAAACTAAGAAATGTTGCCAAGAGGACAAGGCATATGTTGAAAAAGAGCTTGACTCAACTATTGTGCTTCTAGCGCAACGAATGAAGGACATCTTATCTATTGATAAACATGTTTCTGATACACTATCGGTTTTCCATAAAAAGGGTAATGATGAAGTACAATGCTTCAAGTGCCGTAGATTCGGACATATGGCAAAACACTGTCCCAGCAGAAGAAATCAAAAGTGCAACAAAGCTTATGTCTCCACTCTTGATGATATTACGGAGGAAAAATCCAATGAAGTGTAATGCACTTCTCGTCAACTCTAACAATGGAGAATTTTGTGAGTCTAATCAACTCCTAGAAAAACGTGAGTTGGAGATTAAGGAAAATAAAAGGTTAAGCCTGGTACTTGAAAACCTTTTGAAATTCCTCTCAGATAAAACCCGTATGGTAAGATCTGGACAAGAAAAATTGGGTGAAAAACCAAGAGAATCAGAAACTAGTTTTTCTGATAACATGATAAGTTCTTCATATGGAGAAAACAATCTCTCTTCAATCCTTCTTGAAAATAAACTTATCAAAGCTCTTTGTAAGGGGATAAAGAAGACTGGTACATTTATGAGATTTCAAAAGGAGATTGCAAACACTTGCAATTACAAGAGAAAGAAAGAACAGAAGGAAACACAGTCTATTGTGTTTATAAGTCATCCTAAGGATGTCTTTGTTAACTATGGTGAGAATAATTCTCACGTCAACACACACTGATTATGTTGAAATATGCATCCTCACTTGTTGCCCAAAATTCTGATTGTGAGGAAACATAAATCCGGGCAAGTTGTTCATGTCTGTTTTTTTAGTGAAAAATAATGGATATCTTTTATTTTTGGCAAAAATAGTTTCGGTTTCCATAAACCAAATTATTCTGTGATTTTATCCCATCTTATATATCTTCTTCCTGTCCGAAAGAAGACTATTTTATTTCAATGGAGAAATCGGTAAAATAAGGGTTATCTCTTGATGATTTAGCACTTTGTGCATCAGTTATGACTGAAACTCATGCTGTCTCTCTTCATGATAACTCTCAAGATTCTTTAAGGAAACAGATTCTTACTGTTAAAGGTTGCATTAGATATCATGAGCTGATGATAAAGGATTCAAAAGAAGTACTAGATAATCTTTATTCTCGACTGTTTGAGATGAACAAATTATCTACTGAAAAGGGAAGTGCTCAGAAGAATTTGAATCCAGCTTTTGAAAGCAATCTTCACAAGAACTGAGAAGGGAATAATAGACTCTAATTTTTGATTTCTTTCAATGATTGTATTAGATATATTATGAATAAAACTATTATGAATAAAATTATTTGATTTATAATTTTTCTTGTGATGGTTTTGATTTACATAGCCTGTGCTTGAATGCTTTATTATTGCTATGGATGTTTATGGGATGTTTGATTTTGGTTTTATTACCTTGATATTCGATCTCATAATGTTGTGAACCCTTATGGTTTGGGTGACTTTTTGATTTAGCAGGATTAATTTCTAGCCCATGTTGGTAGGATTTATCAAAGGATCATGAGGGGTTCTGGTAGAAAAAATATGTGAAAAAGTCACAATATGTTGAATCGGTTTTGGTTTAGCATAAAAGCATATGTGTTTCGGTGGTTTTCAACTTTTGCTTGCAATAGTTAAAAACCGGTTTTCAACCTTTCTCTGGTAAAGGTTGGTTGTTGTTATTCTTTTGTTTTGCATAAGAATGACAACATAATGATATTTCGATATCAATTCTCCCTGGAAGAAGATGCAAACATATTGGAGAAGATGATGCGAAATTTGAGGTAACAATGTTGTTAGTTAATTGTTTTCCTGTTTAAGAAAAGTCTGATTTTATTTCATATATTTATTGCATTTGCTTAACAAAATTTCGGTACAATTGATGTTTTATTCTCTTTTTTTTTTTTTGCTTAACAATATGAATTTTATTAAACCAAAGAGTTACAAAATTACAAGAATGTTACTTAAAGCATAACAAAAAGAAATAATAAAAGACAAGCTCCAATTATTGGAGTTACACAGATTGTACTCAACCAAATCTGTAATATGGTTTATTCTCTACCTCCATGTTGGATAAGAATGGTGGTCTACTTGTGAAAATAATTGATTCTCCTCTTGCCATATCTGAACCTTTCTTGGCCATGGAATCTGCAGAGAAGTTAACTTCCCTGTAATTGCGGATAAAGATTATTTGCTTCAAAGTTTCAAAAATATTACTCCATCTTGTGACTGCAAACCATGGAATATTTCCTGTAGAGAATGCTGTAATCACATCTTTTGAATCTATTTTGAATATGACATCCAGTTTTCCATTGTTGATAGCCCATTCACCAGCACATAATAAAGCAATCACTTCTGCAAAAAAAGTTTGTTTCCACTCCAAGACCTCCTGCCTTTGCCACAACACATTCTCCAACTGAGTTTCTTCCAATAAACCCATACCCTGAGTTACCAGGATTTCCTTTCGATGCACCATCACAACAGAGAAGGATTTGAGAATTCACTGGGAGATGAAAATATATTTCTTGAATTCTAGTTGACACAGTTTTTCTACAGGGCATGTTAAACATCTTTAGAATCTGTAAGTCATAAGCTGAATTCCACATTCTTCCTTTCATTCTCACTTCATTCTCATGTGTAAGATTCATAATTCTAGTTTTGAGAACTTGGATACTGAAGCTTTCATTATCATATACACATTTATTTCTCATAAACTAGAGTTCTCTCAATGTGATGAAAGCAGAGGTCATCCATATTTCTTTAACTATAAAACTTTTTTGTTTTGCATAGTTAAAGATATCCTCAAATGAGCTTGGATTCTTAAAGCAAAACATGTCACCTAACCATTTCCATATAATTTCACTATAGTTACAGCTCCATAGAATATGTTCTAGGTTTTCTTCAGAATTTATACAAAATGGACATCTTGATGCAAGTTTAAAGTTTCTCTTTTTCATATTGTCATCAGTAGAACATATATTCCTTTTTAGTTTCCATACTGTAGATGGTGTATTTTCGACATAGGCTAAATTCGTAAACTCATAATTATACGAAGCTCTGATTCAACAATCAGACGTGAGTATCGAGACACGGGTCTCTCATCGAATTCTCAACAGAGAGTACTTTCTCTCAGAGTACAATGTAGATATGTAGTCTCACGACTGGACAACGGCATATCTCATGAATACCGAATACTTTCAGTGATTATTTCTATATAGCATCACGAGATGGACGGCTCCTAGACAGCTTGCTCTTCTAGTATAGAGCGATAACGTCTTCAGGAACAAACAACGAGTTTACCCTGACTATATAAAAGATATGACTTACCGACAAGCTCATATCGGGATAATTAATGCTCCTAGACAGCTTTCTCTGCTAGTATAGAGCCACAAAGTTAATTATTCCTAATTGCTCCTATTCCGTGGTCGAATCCATGACTGGTCCCGTGGAATGGCAATAACAATTGTTCTGTTCTATGATCGAATCCACGACTTGATCTCATAGAATAACAATAACTATATTATCTCATTACTCCGATTTCATGATCGAATCCACAACTGGTGTCATAAATGGTAATAGATAAATCTTAATTACTCCGATTCTATGGTCGAATCTAGGATCCCATGGAATGGTAATGCTCACTTCATTATTCTGAATTCGTAGTCGAGTCCTCAACTGATCCTATGAATTAATAATAAACATCTTATTACTCAGTTTTGTGAATTATTCTCTACCGAATTCCAAAATTAGTAATAAATAATCAACAACCGGGCGCCTGAGCTACCTCTAAGTAAGCCCCGATTCAAATGGCGAAGGTGTATTCAACGATGATACACTAACAGTCACCGCACGAACGAGTATTTCAAAAATACAACGAAACGATGAACCTATGCAAAATAGAGAAGAAAATAATAAATAATTAAAAATATTGACCAGGGTGCTGGGAGCACGAACACACGACCGACCGACCGTGTCGTAGTCAATCCCACGCCAGTTTTATATTTTTAAAGCATTTTTATTATTTTCCATGATTTGATGAAAATTATGTCATTTTATCAAATCTCCTTCGTCTTGAGGAAACTCCTCGGTTTCATGGTACTTCCATAAATCCATAAAAAATAATATAAAACTAAGGAAAGGAGTGTGGGGCGTGACATTGGCCAACCGTCCATGCCTTGGTCCCAACCGGCCCCACACCCACTGTTCCTTATTATTTTATTATTATTATTATTATTATTTTTTTTTTTTTAATTTCATGAAAAAACTCCTTGATTTCATGGTATTTTGCACAAATCATCAAATAATAATAAAATAAATTATGAAAACTTGTGGGACCGGGCCTTGGCCGGCCGGCCCTAGACGGTCCCACACGCCCCTTTGTTTTATTATTTTATTATTAGTTTTCCTTGAATTCATCAAATTCCTTGATTTCATGGTATTTATCTCAAATTAGGAAAAATTCCCTCAAATCATCAAAATACCTAAAAATATTAAAAAATTAGGAAAACTCGTGGGACCGGGCCCTTGTCGGCCGGCCATGCCTTCCACGGTTCCACACGCCCTTGTTATTTATTATTTAATATTTTTGCTTCCTTGAACTCATGAAAACTCCTTCAATTCATGGAAACTCCCAAAATTCATCAAATTTCTCAAAATTCATGAATTTTTCATAAAATCATTATAAAATTAGGGAAACTCGTGGGACCGGGCCCTAGCCGGCCGACCATGCCTTCCACGGTCCCACACGCCCTTGTTTTATTATTTTAATATTTTTTGCTACCTTGAACTCATGAAAACTCCTTTAATTCATGGAAACTCCCAAAATTCATCAAATTTCTCAAAATTCATGAATTTTTCATAAAATCATCAAAATATTATAAAATTAAGGAAAAGGCACCACGGGACCGTGGTCACGACCGGCCGACCATGCCTTGACCACGGCGGTCCCACGCCTCCTCATTCCTTATTTTATAATTATTTTTCATCATCTCATGGTGTTTTCCTCAGTTTCGTCGAAACCCTAATTTTGGCATATTTTCTCGAATGGATGCTCAATTGCACGCCAGAAAATATCAAAATTCTCAGGACTGAGACGCGGACGCCTTGGGGACACGAGCACGCTATCTTGACCGACCAAGATTGGCTCTTTGGCTCACGGAAGCCGGTCCCATCAATTTTCACAGTTTTGACCTAATTTGCACAATTGCTCGTATTAGGTCCAAAACTCTCCCAAACACTTTGGATTTTCATGAAGTGATCGTCAGGCGGTCACGGGACAACCCAGGGCCGGTTTCATGACTCCATGGTCGGTCCCTCGCCTCGTCATAATTAATTAGGTTTTCTCACCTAAGGCTCAGACGAGCATTTTCGAATAAATGATTAAACCAGCATTTAATCATTCTTTCACCAAAAATCGTCAACTCTTCAGGAGTTCTTCGTATTTGCTCACGTGAGCATATGGACACTACATGGTTGATCCACGGTCCCATGTAGTCGCTCCCTCCTTCGTCCCATGGTTGAAATTCTGACGAACCATGAATTGATCATCAATTGATCAAATTAGGGTTTCTGAATCCAAGGATCATCATTCCAGATTCCAACCTTAATAATTTTACGACCTCATGGTCATTAATTTTATTAATTATGCTCGGTTCAACGACCAGTATTCTAATTAATATTTTTGGTACGCTGCCAATAATCCATCATGAGCAACACATGCTCAGACGATCAAATATTCAACAATTCATCACATGAGCACACTTGCTCAGATGAAATATTTGCCAATATTGGTTCAACAATCAATATTCAACGATCCATCGAATGAGCAATACTTGCTCACTTCATCGTAAGAACTATACCTCTGTCTCATGACATGTTCAATTCATGAGTTTCAGAACATCATGTTCAACTCAACGACTACATGGACTCATCGTCCCATCAAACCACGAAGTCATCAATTGACTAACAAACCACGAGACGTCAATCGTGTCACTTGGGGGGATATCACTTAGGGTTTTGGTCTGGCGGTCTACGGCACGTGTGTTCAAACACACGATGGAATGTGAGCAAGTCGTGCAATCAGTTGAAGGAATTCACGAGGTAGTGGGTGGAAAATCGACCAAGTCTCCACACGTTGAGCAACTGGTTTCAAACACGATCTCCACTTCCCCACTCCTTGATTCCATCAACTGTCACACTTCATGGAATCATGGTGTCTACAATTCCAGCAATATAAATAAGTCTCTGAATCATGATTGAATCAACAGTATCATCAATCTCACGTCTCATCGACAACACGAGATCATCAACTCATCAATTGAGCAACTACTCTCAATTGAGCAATTTCAATCACTCAGAGCTTATCGTATTCAGAATTCACACACACAATCTTTGATTACCATTGATTCCACACATTTCTCAGCTTCCCTCCTACAGATCAACCCATCCTCTCTTGTGACCGAATTTACTCTGGAACGGTCATTGTCTTGATTTAGGCCGGAGTACTACAGATTGATCTCTCGAATCTAAAGCACCCCCTTTGCAGCGGTGCATCTGTGTGAGGTTTAACATTTCGCTCGGTTCGAGGAGTCTTCCGTACGGTCGTCTCCTCAATTCCTTAAAAACCAGCAAATCGTTTTTCCCCATCTACAGATTGGCGACCACAGTGGGAGATCATTCTCTCGGTTGCAATCTCACAATTTCACAAGATGGTTGATCTCAGGTCAGGTTCAGTTACGAATCCTAACACAAACCGTGCTAGCACTAGCAACAACAACAATCAGAATATCCCGGAGACAATTCCGACCTCCAACACTGATGGTGGTGACACTACTCCTCCTCACGCCGAAGGTCATCCACTGTCCGGACGACACCCTGAAGAAGTCAGAGGAGATCCACGCCTACCATTGCTGATCTTATCAAAGCGCAGGAGACTCTTGCAAAGAACCAGACTGACATGGCTGCTACACAGAAGGAGCTGTAATTATCTCAAAACTCTTACTGACAAGATGTCAGAGAAGACTCAAGAGAAGGGAAAGGAGAAGGAGAAATCCTCAGACGACGGTCCTGAAGTAATTCCAATCCATACAGTAGAAGACGACGAAGTCCACAAAACTTGCAGACAACTCATCAGCGAAGGGATCATCGAATTTCATCACTCGCGAGGATCTGGAGCACCTTTAGAGAACCATGGAAAAGGCAAGACATCGCATGACCATCGTCATCAACCTCCTTATCCTGCCGCTACGCAGAGGATTCCACTCCCCAAAGGTTACGTTTCTCCAACTTTCACCTTGTATGATGGAACTGGCAATGCTCGGGAACATGTCTCTCGTTTTCTCGAAGCCTTGGGAGAACATGAACATAATCATGTCGTCCGTCTCAAGGAATTCTCAAAATCTCTGAAAGGCAGGCATACACCTGGTATAACAACATCACACCAGGGACCATCAACAATTGGGGAGAAATGGTTAACGCATTTACAGGAAATACTTCTTCGTGTCAGAACAAGTCACCCTCTCCGACCTTGGAAGAATGTTTCAGAGGGTCAGTGAAAATCCCAATGATTATGTGAAAAGGTTCAGAGTCCAAGCCCTGGATTGTCATGACCCAAACGTCACGGAGCAACAACTGGTGGACTTGTGCATCAATGGCATGCTCCCGGTCTACAGGGCCTTGCTAGAAAACCTTCGATTCCAGACTTTCTCAGAGCTTCACGAAGCTGCGAAGAGGTCGGCAACCACTGCACCCGCTCTTTTGGAAAGAGCAAAGTCTACAAAGACTGAAGATTCAAAAGACACTCGAGGAAGCAGGCGTCTGATCAACAAGCAGTATAACCTGCAACCTTCAACAAATGCTGTCGCGGAAGGGAGTAAGCGAAAAGCAGAACCACAACAAACAGACTTCCTCCACCCCTTCAAAGACACACAAGAAGGAGAATTCGAAAATCCCTCCTCAGCATACGGAAGATCCAGAAGCACCTGATTTTCCCTGTTCAATGGAAGAAGTTAATGAACTACTCGATGCCTGGATTCAAGACGGCGCAATCAAATTGCCTTATGTCAAGAAGGAACCAACTGAAGAGGCCATGGAAAATCCTCGGTATTGTCGCTTCCATAGATACGTCAGCCATCCCACGAGTGATTGCAAAATTTTGAAGCGCATATTCAAAGAAAAGGTCGAATCAGGAGAGCTCAACCTGGGGACTGAGGGGGTGCACAAAAACCCCTCCCAGTCAGAACTTTTACCATCTCCGAACCTCCTGTCAAGGAAACGGTCCAATCTCTGATCGAACATGTCTGCGAGCTGTTGTATCTTTCGAAAGCTCAAAGGAAAGACATGTTTGCTGCACTGAACCACATCGTGTCCGGAAGACGTCCGCTGATCCAAGAGACTACCACCGGACCTTCAGCCACCGACACAGAAATGTATGACTGGGGACTGCTCACCACAGTGCACATTAAAGGAAATGAGTTCAAGAGGGCGTTCATCGATGTTGGTACCGCCGTCAACATCATCCCTTTGAAAACTCTCAGAGCTGCTGGTATTACTCGACGGGAAGCCACCCACGCTCCCATAGCAATCAGGGACCACGAAGGAATCTCCAGAAACGCATACGGCTTCATCACTCTCAAAGTTACGGAAAGATCGATCTGCACTGAGGCCAAGTTTTTCATAATCCGGGAAGACCCTGGATACGACATGGTCCTTGGGAGAACTTGGATTCATGCTGAAAGGACAACGATGCCTTCAACACATCCTGTCATCGACAAGGATTCCGAGTCGGAAGACGAAGCAGAGGACGCACCACCGTTTGAGCATCTGGAAAAAGTAAAAACTCTGATGGGACTTACGCAGGAACTTGGAGATAATCCACACACCTTTGTCAGAAGGTTCGAGCTCAGGCAAGTCTTATTCCTCCTCTTGCTCCAATATTACCAATGTTCAAATACGCTACTATGGTCCAGGGACTTCTCCCCATGAATAATTTAGCAGTCATCAAAAGCTACGAGTGGGTAACTTCACCTCAGCAATATTACACTCAATGGTTGGGTTCAGAACTTCTTCAAATCGGCCACTCCATCGAGAGGTTTATTGCTGAAGACTTGTCTAAGCATGATCAACACTATGCTGGATACTCTCTTCCGCGTGAGTGTCCATGCGAGCCACAATTGAGGAATTCCATCAAATAGAGAATTCCGAATCAGCGGAATATATTCAAGGCACGATCGACCAAGCATAACAAGTTTCATGAAGGGGACCTGGTTCTCAAAGAAGTTCATCGCGGTCTTCATTCTATAAGGAACTCCAATTGGGAAAGACCATTAATGGTCGCTGAGTCCGTGGCCGGAGGATACTACAAATTGACCAACATAGATGGCAGAACCCTATCAGTAATTCACGAAAATTGGCTCAAGGCGTTTATCTGAAATTATTGGACATTTAAGGTATTGGGCGTTTGAAGCACTCATGTTGTTGGGATTTAACATTTAGGATTTTCTTTCATTTGTATTTCAATTCCTCCAAAACATTTGCAATACTTGCAATCAGTATTTGAATTCAGCAATTTATCAAAATTCAGTTCATATTTCGTAAAAGAAAATCTCTATCAAATCTACAAGAAAATCCTCAACCATCTAAATATCAAAAACCCAAGTATAAACCTCACATCTCTCAGAAGTTCAGAAGTTCAAGAGATCAGCAAGAAAAGGCTTTCGCTCATCAGCATCCTTCAAGATTTGCAAAGCCGCCCTCTCCTTGTTCAACTCCTCGGTCAGCTTGGCAATCTTGTCCTCCTTCTCCTTCACAGCATCGTTTGGAAAGGGTATGTTCTTCTCACATGAATCCTTGATAACGTTTATTTGCTTACGAAGCCATTTCACGTTGAGGCCAAGTCTTTCTGAATTCTCCAAGTTAAACTCCCAATCAAAGAGTATATCTGGAGTCACGGTATTCCTGGGTCTCGTATGCATATCACTCACGACACGCAAGATAACGCCTACTTGCATGATAAAGCATAAGCACGCCCAGGGTTCCTGTCAACGATCATGGCCGAACTTCTTCCATATCGTCTCATACAAGCGTGCATATCCAATGGGAACGCTGAATCCACCGACCAGTTCATGATACGGGAGTGAAGTGTTAAAGGGAGGATCGAAAGCGACCCCTGCAGTTGGATATTCATACACTATTATACGGTTCTCGGTCACTGGAGTGGCTCCCACGACTAAAGCAACATTTCCTTCGGTATTCTCCGCTGCTGTCTCGGTTTCTTCTATCACTGAGGCAACAACCATCTGGGTTTCCATAACATCAGTAGCGACCTTCTCATGGCCTTGAAATGCAGGGATGGTTGTCTCTTCATCAATAACTCCGGAATGGTTAGAGTTATCATCGTTGGCTCCAGTATCCTCAACTTCGGTATTTAGCACCTAATACGAAGATTACATGAGGTTAGAGTCACGAATCCAAAGGAGATTATGAAACACAGTATACCAGCAAGGCAACATCATCAAGGTTCATCATACTACATTCAAGGCACGAGCAAATAACATGAAAGTCATGAAAACACATTTTACGATGAGTCCGTCTGAAGAAACTGAACTTGCCCTGTACTAGGAGACGAACTGGGAGCAATCTACAAGGAATCGAGGGGGTCATATTCCATTCTCTTCGTATGGATGTCCTCTATGACATGTCAAAATTTCATGACAATCCGATGAACGAGCGAGTAGATGTGGCCAAAATATCAAGTGATGCGCAATCTGAAAAAGTTCTGGAAGTCTCCTGGAAGTTTACTATTTCGCCTTTTTCAGGCTCTGAACGTGCTCAAAACTTAAAAATCTTCTTTTAAAGCTTGGAAATTTTCCGGGCTTGAATTTGCACATGCAGATCATCAAAATCCGACTCCGGACGAAGATTCTACAGCGTTTTACTAAAAAGCTGGGTTCTGAATTTTCTGACGACAAATTCGACTAAGTTTTCATATATTCACATGGGTTCTCATTCATTCATTACAAGTCAGCACTTTTATACTTCTATGAAGAATATACAGGATATATACTTACTTGAGGAGTCTCCAAAGTGTCCAAGGGGTTGGAATTGTCCACATCAACGACAAGAGGAACATCACTTCCATCCGGCTCCGAATCTTGGGAATTACCTCCATTCCATTCCCAGAGGATGATTGAGTTCCAGAATTCTCCATCTCCATGACGACATCCTTGTACACGTCCTTTACAATCAATATTTTCATCTATGAAGCACCCATTTGAACATGTGAAGAAATACTTACAGTTTCTTCGTCACTCAAATCAGCGATTGCTTGTTCAGTAGCAGAAAATTGAAGACCTTCAAGACTTGATGGAGTAAAATTCTGCAACAAAATTAACAACGTTGGCTTCATGATTCTAATGTTAATAGCAATGAAAGTCACAGTGAGAAATATTGGGAACTCACCAAAGCACCAACTGGGGACTTTACGGTATTAGGTAACAGCTTATAACCTTTATGCCTGCCTTCTCCGCCATGAATAACCGCCTCAGTCTCTGAGAAATCTACACCGATTCGAGGTCGTATATTACGACCGTCCTGTGGTGAAATCCAGTAATATAATCAGAATACAGTTCTTATAATTTCGTGAAGATTATATGAAGAAACATACCTGAGAGCATCCTGGAGACGACTTTCGTTTATCACCAGAAAGATACTTCAATCTTGGTCGACTGGAAATCATCTCAGCCGAAGGAAGATCCTTGAATGGAGGTCTGGGAAATCTTACAAAGCCACGCAAACGCCCAAGTTGCTGTCCCAGAATTCTACATAACCTGGGGTTACATAGGCGAATCTATCAGAACCAGGAAACCAGTAGCTACTCCCTTCCACGTGAGTATGATCCAAATGAGTCCTGAGTTGCTCAACTGATGGCTTCCTTCTCCGTATGGTTGGAACACACTGATCCATACCCATTTGTCGAGCTGCTCTATCAAATTATACTCCTCCACTGAAAGCTCTCCAAACGTGACTGATAGCAAATGACCAGGAGTGCAACTCAACATGAAAGATATTTCGCCATCACTCAGATGCGCACCAAACGTCAAACTCGTGCCTTATCCAGTATTGAAAGTCATCGGCTGAGAAACATAATCAGGGACTGACACCCATGGGCGAAAATTGAACTCAGATTCTTCATCTAACACATCAATAAAACGTATTTTAGAATGAGGCTGCTTTGTGGACCAATGCATGATCCTAGCATTATCTTTCTCAGGGAAAGTATGGCGCGCATCAGTATTCTGTCCTTGCAGAACATTACGTGGAGTAGGTGCATAATTCTTAAAATGCTCCCACATCAAAGATTGAAGAAACATCGTGTTGGCATAACACTCAATCTTCATAGAGCCATTCGACACACTGGAGTCTATAATCAAGGAGTCCAGGTTGTAATACAAGGATCCTAAGAATAAACTACCTATCGGAAGTTGCTCACCTTGAGCCATCTTAATAGCAAATGGAATCACAAAAGGCTTCAACAAGTTTCCACTGTCTTCAAAAACATCTCTGGACAACCATAAACATAAGAAAGCAGCAATGTGTAACATAACGTTGATGGGTTTATCAGAAACCTCGTCTTTAGGCCACCAGTATGTCAACCAGGAAGCATAGCGTCCTTTACTACCAGCCTTATTCGCTTCCTCCATTGCAGCTGTCAAGACATGAGAAACAGCGGTCTCCTCATCTGAAAGATCCCCAGGAAGATTTCCCGTGATCGAGAGATGCATCAGAGCCGCCACGTCTTCCAAGGTAATGGTAAACACCAGCGAGCAAACAGATCCACAATACCGCTTGCGTCATGATAAATAAACAACTCTCCAGAAGCTTGAATAGCTCTCGTCACCTACGCTTGGTCGAGCATAGTCCTCACATGAGGAAAACCCAACATATGCCTCGCCCAGCCGGTAAATTTCTCCAAAGGTCGTCGAGAAAGCTTAACCTCTATGATTGATGAGGCGAAGAGCCCTCGTTCAAGACAAAATCGAATCACTGTCTTAGGAATCACCGATTTCTTCTGAGTAACAGTTCTGGGATTTATCAAAAGACGATACACTGGGGATTTCAAATGTTGCTCATCTCTTGGGATATCTTTTTCAAAGAATGCATCATCTATGTTCGGGACATTCTTAATCCCAGGGATTTCATCTTCGTCTCCCCCAACGGAAGTTTCATCCATGCATGTCTCATCTCTGGAGATACCATCATCAACGCACATCTCTTCCCTCGAGGCGTCGTCATCTTGGGAATTGGACATCTTTGCTAAGTAGCTGAAAAGGTTCACACTACATTCTACTTCAGTATGCCGTCTAGATATAAATCAAGGAAATACAAGCAAAAATGGTAACTCTTAACTCTTACCTTTTATACTTCCACTAACAATAGTGATAGTAATGCTAGAGTTAACACCCCAAAATCGTTCGTCTCTTCGAAAACTGCAAAAACGAACGAAACTTTATTTAATTTCCGAAACTGATTTTTCATGAAATCACGGACACAATTTTCATAATGTGAACATTCACACAACTGACCTATGAAGTTTACAACAATAAAATATTTCATCATAAATATATTGTCTATCTTCGAAGGTTCCTCAAAACCCACGCTTTGATTTTTCGAAAAAAACAACAATTAATGCAACTTGTATACATAAATTCTCAAGAATTTCATCTAATGAAAACAAATTCATGCAAATAAAATATACCATCATATTTTACACAACATATGTCATGGCTGCATATATATATATATAAAAACTTTATTTTCCTTCGTATCGTCGTTATTTGTCTTTAAAACGAAGGTTTATTTCAAAAAATATTGTGAAAGCTCACATCTCATACATATGATAAAGTTTTGTATTTACATGAAAGCTCATAAGCAAAATTTTATCACTGAACACAAGTTCATCATACATATTTTCCTTCGTGTCATCGTTATTTGTCTTTAAAACGAAGGATTATTCCGATTTCATGAAAATTCACTTCTTTTATGATAGAACCTTGGTACACATGAAAGCTCATAAACTAAGTTTTATCACTGAATCTAGGTTCATATACTAAAAAAAAATCTCTCCTAAATCAGGGATTATAGTTAGTTTACAAAATTAACGATCGAATGAACATACGTTTACAAAAACTAGGGTTTTTCATAAAACTCACACCAATTTTATACACATGTATATGATCTCAACATGAAATTCATGTAAACATCTGGAAAAAAAATCGGCGCTTACCTGGTCGGCGCCGGCCGGAATCTGGCCGGTCGGTAATCGGACGGCGGCAGACGGTGGAGCGCCGACGAATTTTTTCCTCCTGCTGCTAGCGTAAAGGTGGTGGAGAAGTGATGAAGCACTGGTCGGTTGTGGGAAAATAAAAAAAGAAAAGGATTAATTCCTTTTATATCAATTTTATTTCCAAAACCTAATTTTCTAAGGATTTCCTTATTGGGCCCGACCCGCGAATCCTAACCGACCACGGACTCGTCGTCCAAACCAGCGGTTCAACACCAATTTATGTTCATTAAAAGACACTCCAATCATGACATTGAAGCCTTCATCAAGTTTTGGTTTTCTCATGCTCTTTAAATCCGGTAACGTCTCAACTTACGACTAAGTTCAATTACTGGTATTATTATTTATGGCCGGAAAATCACCATTTAATGCTGACTGAGGAACACAGCTTTCCTCAGTAAGCAGGGGACTTAATGTAGATGGTGGATTTTCGACAAAGGCTAAATTCGTAAACTCATAATTATACGAAGCTCTGATTCAGCAATCAGACGTGAGTATCGAGACACGGGTCTCTCATCGAATTCTCAACAGAGAGTACTTTCTCTCAGAGTACAATGTAGATATGTAGTCTCACGACTGGACAACGACATATCTCATGAATACTAAATACTTTCAGTGATTATTTCTATATAGCATCACGAGATGGACGGCTCCTAGACAGCTTGCTCTGCTAGGATAGAACGATAACGTCTTTAGGAACAAACAACGAGTTTACCCTGACTATATAAAAGATATGACTTACCGACAAGATCATATCGGGATAATTAATGCTCCTAGACAGCTTGCTCTACTAGTATAGAGCCACAAAGTTAATTATTCCTAATTGCTCCTATTCCATGGTCGAATCCACGACTGGTCCTGTGGAATGGCAATAACAATTGTTCTGATTCTATGATCGAATCCACGACTTGATCTCATAGAATAGCAATAACTATATTATCTCATTACTCCGATTTCATGATCGAATCCACAACTGGTCTCATAAATGGTAATAGATAAATCTTAATTACTCTGATTCCATGGTTGAATCTACGATCCCATGGAATGGTAATGCTCACTTTATTATTCTGAATTCGTAGTCGAATCCTCAGCTGATCCTATGAATTAATAATAAACATCTTATTACTCAGTTTTGTGAATTATTCTCTACCGAATTCCACAATTAGTAATAAATAATCAACAACCGGGCGCCTGAGCTACCTCCAAGTAAGCCCCGATTCAAATGGTGAAGGTGTATTCAACGATGATACACTAACAGTCACCGCACGAACGAGTATTTCAAAAATACAACGAAACGATGAACCTATGCAAAATAGAGAAGAAAATAATAAATAATTAAAAATATTGACCAGGGTGCTGGGAGCACGGACACACGACCGACCGACCGTGTCGTGGTCAATCCCACGCCAGTTTTATATTTTTAATGCATTTTTATTATTTTCCATGATTTGCTGAAAATTCTCTCATTTTATCAAATCTCCTTCGTCTTGAGGAAACTCCTCGGTTTCATGTTACTTCCATAAATCCATAAAAAATAATATAAAATTAAGGAAAGGAGTGTGGGGCGTGACCATTGGCCAACCGGCCATGCCTTGGTCCCAACCGGCCCCACACCCATGATTCCTTATTATTTTATTATTATTATTTCTTTAATTTCATAAAAAACTCTTTGATTTCATGGTATTTTGCACAAATCATCAAATAATAATAAAATAAAATAAATTATGAAAACTTGTGGGACCGGGCCTTGGCCGGCCGACCATGCCCTAGCCGGTCCCACACGCCCCTTTGTTTTATTATTTTATTATTAGTTTTCCTTGAATTCATCAAATTCCTTGATTTCATGGTATTTCTCTCA